>NC_086453.1:33375948-33633448 GCF_028390025.1 Pseudophryne corroboree
TGACAGTCTGCTGCCATGTGTGGGGCAGGGGTGTGGTGGTGACGGCCTCTGTTTCCCAAAATAGAGGTGTGTTACTGCCGTTCAGGGGGAGGTATTTCCAGGCATCTGCAATGGGAGGCGTGAGTCCAGTGATCCAATGCTGCGACCTATGATGCAGGTTGGATCACTAGTGCAGCAGGAGGCGTCTTCTTGTAATATTATATATACAGCAATATATATATATATATATACACAACAGGTTGAGCAGCAACTCTAGTAGAAAAGTCTTCTGTATTCGCTGTAGCAGATTTTCTTTGTGGATATTTATTTGCGGTTTGATAAGAAGACAATAGAACAAAGAACCCAACGTGTTTCGTCCCAATGGATTTCCTCAGGGGTACAATATAAAAAATATAAGGAAATACAATCAACACGAATATATCGCAAGTAGTGCTGGCTTGAGCAATTCTAAAAACAATTTAAAAAACAA
Source organism: Pseudophryne corroboree (assembly GCF_028390025.1). NCBI lineage: Eukaryota > Metazoa > Chordata > Amphibia > Anura > Myobatrachidae > Pseudophryne > Pseudophryne corroboree. The sequence goes on from NC_086453.1 coordinate 33,376,418, forward strand.
CAGATCAGTGTTGTGTATATATATGTATATATATTAGTGATGAGCGGGTTCGGTTCCTCGGAACTTCACATTTTTTTGCACGGTTCCGAGCAACTCGGATCCTCCCTCCTTGCTCGGTTAACCCGAGCGCGCCCGAACATCATCATCCCGCGGTCGGATTCTCGCGAGATTCGTATTCTATATAAGGAGCCGCGCGTCGCCGCCATTTTTCACTCGTGCATTGGAGATGATCGTGAGAGGACGTCGCTGGCGTCCTCTCAGTTTCTATGTTCAGTGGGCTGCAAATATCTGTGCTCAGTGTGCTGCAAATATCTGTGCTCAGTGTGCTGCAAGTGCAAATATCTACGTTCTCTGCCTGAAAAACGCTCCATATCTGTGCTCAGTGTGCTGCAAATATCTGTGCTCAGTGTGCTAATTGCTTTATTGTGGGGACTGGGGACCAGCAGTATTATATAGTAGGAGGACAGTGCAGAGTTTTGCTGACCAGTGACCACCAGTATTATACGTTCTCTGCCTGAAAAACGCTCCATATCTGTGCTGCATTGTAGTATATAGTAGGACAGTGCAGAATTTTGATGACCACCAGTATAACTATATATATAGCAGTACGGTACAGTAGTCCACTGCTCTACCTCTGTGTCATCAAGTATACTATACCATCCATACCTGTGGTGCATTTCAGTTTTGCATAGTTTGCTGACCACCAGTATATAATATATAGCAGTACGGTACAGTAGGCCACTGTTCTACCTACCGCTGTGTCGTCAAGTATACTATCCATCCATACCTGTGGTGCATTTCAGTTTTGCACAGTTTGCTGACAACCAGTATATAATATATAGCAGTACGGTACAGAAGGCCACTGCTCTACCTACCTCTGTGTCGTGAAGTATACTATCCATCCATACCTGTGGTGCATTTCAGTTTTGCACAGTTTGCTGACCACCAGTATATAATATATAGCAGTACGGTACAGAAGGCCACTGCTCTACCTACCTCTGTGTCGTCAAGTATACTATCCATCCATACCTGTGGTGCATTTCAGTTTTGCACAGTTTGCTGACCACCAGTATATAATATATAGCAGTACGGTACAGAAGGCCACTGCTCTACCTACCTCTGTGTTGTCAAGTATACTATCCATCCATACCTGTGGTGCATTTCAGTTTTGCACAGTTTGCTGACCACCAGTATATAATATATAGCAGTACGGTACAGAAGGCCACTGCTCTACCTACCTCTGTGTCGTCAAGTATACTATCCACCCATACCTGTGGTGCATTTCAGTTTTGCACAGTTTGCTGACCACCAGTATATAATATATAGCAGTACGGTACAGAAGGCCACTGCTCTACCTACCTCTGTGTCGTCAAGTATACTATCCATCCATACCTGTGGTGCACTTAAGTTTTGCACAGTTTGCTGACCACCAGTATATAATATATAGCAGTACGGTACAGAAGGCCACTGCTCTACCTACCTCTGTGTCGTGAAGTATACTATCCATCCATACCTGTGGTGCATTTAAGTTTTGCACAGTTTGCTGACCACCAGTATATAATATATAGCAGTACGGTACAGTAGGCCACTGCTCTACCTACCTCTGTGTCGTCAAGTATACTATCCATCCATACCTGTGGTGCATTTCAGTTGTGCGCAGTTTGCTGACCACCAGTATATAATATATAGCAGTACGGTACAGTAGGCCACTGCTCTACCTACCTCTGTGTCGTCAAGTATACTATCCATCCATACCTGTGGTGCATTTCATTTTTGCACAGTTTGCTGACCACCAGTATATAATATATAGCAGTACGGTACAGAAGGCCACTGCTCTACCTACCTCTGTGTCGTCAAGTATACTATCCATCCATACCTGTGGTGCATTTCAGTTTTGCAGTTTGCTGACCACCAGTATATAATATATAGCAGTACGGTACAGTAGGCCACTGCTCTACCTACCTCTGTGTCGTCAAGTATACTATCCATCCATACCTGTGGTGCATTTAAGTTTTGCACAGTTTGCTGACCTCCAGTATATAATATATAGCAGTACGGTACAGTAGGCCACTGCTCTACCTACCTCTGTGTCGTCAAGTATACTATCCATCCATACCTGTGGTGCATTTCAGTTTTGCACAGTTTGCTGACCACCAGTATATAATATATAGCAGTACTGTACAGTAGGCCACTGCTCTACCTACCTCTGTGTCGTCAAGTATACTATCCATCCATACCTGTGGTGCATTTCAGTTTTGCACTGTTTGCTGACCACCAGTGTATAATATATAGCAGTACGGTACAGTAGGCCACTGCTCTACCTACCTCTGTGTCATCAAGTATACTATCCATCCATACCTGTGGTGCATTTAAGTTTTGCACAGTTTGCTGACCACCAGTATATAATATATAGCAGTACGGTACAGTAGGCCACTGCTCTACCTACCTCTGTGTCGTCAAGTATACTATCCATCCATACCTGTGGTGCATTTCAGTTTTGCACAGTTTGCTGACCACCAGTATATAATATATAGCAGTACGGTACAGTAGGCCACTGCTCTACCTACCTCTGTGTCGTCAAGTATACTATCCATCCATACCTGTGGTTCATTTCAGTTTTGCACAGTTTGCTGACCACCAGTATATAATATATAGCAGTACGGTACAGTAGGCCACTGCTCTACCTACCTCTGTGTCGTCAAGTATACTATCCATCTATACCTGTGGTGCATTTCAGTTGTGCGCTGTATATACAGTAGTAGGCCATTGCTATTGATATATTACTGGCATATAATTCCACACATTAAAAAATGGAGAACAAAAATGTGGAGGGTAAAATAGGGAAAGATCAAGATCCACTTCCACCTCGTGCTGAAGCTGCTGCCACTAGTCATGGCCGAGACGATGAAATGTCATCAACGTCGTCTACCAAGGCCGATGCCCAATGTCATAGTAGAGAGCATGTAAAATCCAAAAAAATAAAGCTCTGTAAAATGACCCAAAAATCTAAATCAAAATCGTCTGAGGAGAAGCGTAAACTTGCCAATGTGCCATTTACGACACGGAGTGGCAAGGAACGGCTGAGGGCCTGGCCTATGTTCATGGCTAGTGGTTCAGCTTCACATGAGGATGGAAGCACTCATCCTCCTGCTAGAAAACTTAAAAGTGTTAAGATGGCAAAAGCACAGCAAAGAACTGTGCGTTCTTCTAAATCACAAATCCCCAAGGAGAGTCCAATTGTGTCGGTTGCGATGCCTGAACTTCCCAACACTGGACGGGAAGAGGTGGCGCCTTCCACCATTTGCACACCCCCTGCAAGTGCTGAAAGGAGCACCCGCAGTCCAGTTCCTGATAGTCAAATTGAAGATGTCACTGTTGAAGTACACCAGGATGAGGATATGGGTGTTGCTGGCGTTGGGGAGGAAATTGACATGGAGGATTCTGATGGTGAAGTGGTTTGTTTAAGTCAGGAACCCGGGGAGACACCTGTTGTCCGTGGGACGAATATGGCCATTCACATGCCTGGTCAAAATACAAAAAAAAATCACCTCTTCGGTGTGGATTTATTTCAACAGAAATGCGGACAACTGGTGTCAAGCCGTGTGTTGCCTTTGTCAAGCTGTAATAAGTAGGGGTAAGGACGTTAACCACCTAGGAACATCCTCCCTTATACGTCACCTGGACCGCATTCATCAGAAGTCAGTGACAATTTCAAAAACTTTGGATGACAGCGGAAGCAGTCCACTGACCACTAAATCCCTTCCTATTGTAACCAAGCTCATGCAAACCACACCACCAACTCCCTCAGTGTCAATTTCCTCCTTACACAGGAAAGCCAATAGTCCTGCAGGCCATGTCACTGGCAAGTCTGATGAGTCCTCTCCTGCCTGGGATTCCTCCGATGCATCCTTGAGTGTAACGCCTACTGCTGCTGGCGCTGCTGTTGTTGCTGCTGGGAGTCGATCGTCATCTCAGAGGGGAAGTCGGAAGACCACTTGTACTACTTCCAGTAAGCAATTGACTGTCGAACAGTCCTTTGCGAGGAAGATGAAATATCACAGCAGTCATCCTGCTGCAAAGCGGATAACTCAGGCCTTGGCAGCCTGGGTGGTGAGAAACGTGTTTCCGGTATCCACCGTTAATTCACAGGGAACTAGAGAATTGATTGAGGTACTGTGTCTCCGGTACCAAATACCATCTAGGTTCCATTTTTCTAGGCAGGCGATACCGAAAATGTACACAGACGTCAGAAAAAGAGTCACCAGTGTCCTAAAAAATGCAGTTGTACCCAATGTCCACTTAACCACGGACATGTACACAAGTGGAGCAGGGCAGACTCAGGATTATATGACTGTGACAGCCCACTGGGTAGATGTATTGCCTCCCGCTGCAAGAACAGCAGCGGCGGCACCAGTAGCAGCATCTCGCAAACGCCAACTCGTTCCTAGGCAGGCTACGCTTTGTATCACCGCTTTCCATAAGAGGCACACAGCTGACAACCTCTTACGGAAACTGAGGAACATCATCGCAGAATGGCTTACCCCAATTGGACTCTCCTGGGAATTTGTGACATCGGACAACGCCACCAATATTATGCGTGCATTACATGTGGGCAAATTCCAGCACGTCCCATGTTTTGCACATACATTGAATTTGGTGGTGCAGAATTATTGAAAAAATGACAGGGGCGTGCAAGAGATGCTGTCGGTGGCCCGAAGAATTGCGGGCCACTTTCGGCATTCAGCCACTGCGTGCCGGAGACTGGAGCACCAGCAAACACTCCTGAACCTGCCCTGCCATTATCTGAAGCAAGAGGTGGTAACGAGGTGGAATTCAACCCTCTATATGCTTCAGAGGATGGAGGAGCAGCAAAAGCCCATTCAAGCCTATACATCTGCCTACGATATAGGCAAAGAAGGGGCAATGCACCTGACTCAAGCGCAGTGGAGAATGATTTCAACGTTGTGCAAGGTTCTGCAACCCTTTGAACTTGCCACACGTGAAGTCAGTTCAGACACTGCCAGCCTGAGTCAGGTCATTCCCCTCATCAGGCTTTTGCAGAAGAAGATGGAGACATTGAAGGAGGAGCTAAAACAGAGCGATTCCGCTATGCATGTGGGACTTGTGGATGGAGCCCTTAATTCGCTTAACCAGGATTCACGGGTGGTCAATCTGTTGAAATCAGAGCACTACATTTTGGCCACCGTGCTCGATCCTAGATTTAAAACCTACGTTGTATCTCTCTTTCCGGCAGACACAAGTCTGCAGAGGTTCAAAGACCTGCTGGTGAGAAAATTGTCAAGTCAAGCGGAACGTGACCCGTCAACAGCTCCTCCTTCACATTCTCCCGCAACTGGGGGTGCGAGGAAAAGGCTAAGAATTCCGAGCCCACCCGCTGGCGGTGATGCAGGGCAGTCTGGAGCGAGTGCTGACATCTGGTCCGGACTGAAGGACCTGCCAACGATTACTGACATGTCATCTACTGTCACTGCATATGATTCTGTCACCATTGAAAGAATGTTGGAGGATTATATAGTGACTGCATCCAAGTAGGCACGTCAGACAGTCCGTACGTATACTGGCAGGAAAAAGATGCAATTTGGAGGCCCTTGCACAAACTGGCTTTATTTTACCTAAGTTGCCCCCCTCCAGTGTGTGCTCCGAAAGAGTGTTTAGTGCAGCCACTCACCTTGTCAGCAATCGGCGTACGAGGTTACTTCCAGAAAATGTGGAGAAGATGATGTTCATCAAAATTAATTATAATCAATTCCTCCGTGGAGACATTCACCAGCAATTGCCTCCTGAAAGTACACAGGGACCTGAGATGGTGGATTCCAGTGGGGACGAATTAATAATCTGTGAGGGGTGAAAGGGGTGAGGAATCGGAGGAAGAGGAAGAGGTGGACATCTTGCCTCTGTAGAGCCAGTTTGTGCAAGGAGAGATTGATTGCTTATTTTTTGGTGGGGGCCCAAACCAACCCGTCATTTCAGTCACAGTCATGTGGCAGACCCTGTCGCTGAAATGATGGGTTTGTTAAAGTGTGCATGTCCTGTTTATACAACATAAGGGTGGGTGGGAGGGCCCAAGGACAATTCCATCTTGCACCACTTTTTTCTTTCATTTTTCATTGCATCATGTGCTGTTTGGGGACTATTTTTGGAAGTGCCATCCTGTCTGATACTGCAGTGCCACTCCTAGATTGGCCAGGTGTTTGTGTCGGCCACTTGGGTCGCTTAGCTTAGTCACACAGCTACCTCATTGCGCCTCTTTTTTTCTTTGCATCATGTGCTGTTTGGGGACTATTTTTTTGAAGTGCCATCCTGTCTGACACTAGAGATGAGCGGGTTCGGTTCCTCGGAATCCGAACCCGCCCGAACTTCAGGTTTTTTTACACGGGGCCGAGCGACTCGGATCTTCCCGCCTTGCTTGGTTAACCCGAGCGCGCCCGAACGTCATCATCCCGCTGTCGGATTCTCGCGAGGCTCGTATTCTATCGCGAGACTCGGATTCTATATAAGGAGCCGCGCGTCGCCGCCATTTTCACACGTGCATTGAGATTGATAGGGAGAGGACGTGGCTGGCGTCCTCTCCGTTTAGACTAGAGTACTAGAGAGAGACACAAATTTTGGGGAGCATATTATTAGGAGGAGTACTACTTGCTGCTGATAGTGTGACCAGTGACCACCAGTTTAATTAATCCGTTCTCCGCCTGAAAAAAAACGATACACAGTGTGACACAGTCACATACCATATCTGTGCTCAGCCCAGTGTGCTGCATCATATGTAATACTGTATATCATTATCTGACTGTGCTGAGTGCTCACTGCTCACACAGCTTAATTGTGGGGGAGACTGGGGAGCAGTTATAGCAGGAGTACATATTTTAAGTACAGTGCACACTTTTGCTGCCAGAGTGCCACTGCCAGTGTGACTGACCAGTGACCACTGACCACCAGTATTGTGATTGTCTGCTGACCACCAGTATATTGTGATTGTCTGCCTGAAAAAGTTAAACACTCGTCGTGTGGTGTTTTTATAAACGCATTCTGCAGACAGTGTCCAGCAGGTCCGTCATTACATAATATATACCTGTCCGGCTGCAGTACTAGTGTGATATATATATAGATTTTAATTTTATCTCATTATCATCCAGTCTATATTAGCAGCAGACACAGTACGGTTGTCCACGGCTGTAGCTACCTCTGTGTCGGCAGTCGCTCGTCCATCCATAATTGTATACCACCTACCCGTGGTTTTTTTTTTTTCTATCTTCTTGATACTAGTAGCTTACTTTAGGAGTCTGCAGTGCTGAGTCTGACAGACAGTGTCCAGCAGGTCCGTCATTACATAATATATACCTGTCCGGCTGCAGTACTAGTGTGATATATATATATATTTTAATTTTATCTCATTATCATCCAGTCAATATTAGCAGCAGACACAGTACGGTAGTCCACGGCTGTAGCTACCTCTGTGTCGGCAGTCGCTCGTCCATCCATAATTGTATACCACCTACCCGTGTTTTTTTTTTTTCTATCTTCTTGATACTAGTAGCTTACTTTAGGAGTCTGCAAAGCTGACAGACAGTGTCCAGCAGGTCCGTCATTACATAATAAATACCTGTCCGGCTGCAGTACTAGTGTGATATATATATATATTTTAATTTTATCTTATTATCATCCAGTCTATATTAGCAGCAGACACAGTACGGTAGTCCACGGCTGTAGCTACCTCTGTGTCGGCAGTCGCTCGTCCATCCATAATTGTATACCACCTACCCGTGGTTTTTTTTTTCTATCTTCTTGATACTAGTAGCTTACTTTAGGAGTCTGCAGTGCTGAGTCTGACAGACAGTGTCCAGCAGGTCCGTCATTACATAATATATACCTGTCCGGCTGCAGTACTAGTGTGATATATATATATATTTTAATTTTATCTCATTATCATCCAGTCTATATTAGCAGCAGACACAGTACGGTAGTCCACGGCTGTAGCTACCTCTGTGTCGGCAGTCGCTCGTCATCCATAAGTATACTAGTATCCATCCATCTCCATTGTTTACCTGAGGTGCCTTTTAGTTGTGCCTGTTAAAATATGGAGAACAAAAATGTTGAGGTTCCAAAAATAGGGAAAGATCAAGATCGACTTCCACCTCGTGCTGAAGCTGCTGCCACTAGTCATGGCCGAGACGATGAAATGCCAGCAACGTCGTCTGCCAAGGCCGATGCCCAATGTCATAGTACAGAGCATGTAAAATCCAAAACACCAAATATCAGTAAAAAAAGGACTCCAAAATCTAAAATAAAATTGTCGGAGGAGAAGCGTAAACTTGCCAATATGCCATTTACGACACGGAGTGGCAAGGAACGGCTGAGGCCCTGGCCTATGTTCATGGCTAGTGGTTCAGCTTCACATGAGGATGGAAGCACTCAGCCTCTCGCTAGAAAAATGAAAAGACTCAAGCTGGCAAAAGCACAGCAAAGAACTGTGCGTTCTTCGAAATTCCAAATCCACAAGGAGAGTCCAATTGTGTCGGTTGCGATGCCTGACCTTCCCAACACTGGACGTGAAGAGCATGCGCCTTCCACCATTTGCACGCCCCCTGCAAGTGCTGGAAGGAGCACCCGCAGTCCAGTTCCTGATAGTCAGATTGAAGATGTCAGTGTTGAAGTACACCAGGATGAGGAGGATATGGGTGTTGCTGGCGCTGGGGAGGAAATTGACAAGGAGGATTCTGATGGTGAGGTGGTTTGTTTAAGTCAGGCACCCGGGGAGACACCTGTTGTCCGTGGGAGGAATATGGCCATTGACATGCCTGGTGAAAATACCAAAAAAATCAGCTCTTCGGTGTGGAAGTATTTCAACAGAAATGCGGACAACATTTGTCAAGCCGTGTGTTGCCTTTGTCAAGCTGTAATAAGTAGGGGTAAGGACGTTAACCACCTCGAAACATCCTCCCTTATACGTCACCTGCAGCGCATTCATCATAAGTCAGTGACAAGTTCAAAAACTTTGGGCGACAGCGGAAGCAGTCCACTGACCAGTAATTCCCTTCCTCTTGTAACCAAGCTCACGCAAACCACCCCACCAACTCCCTCAGTGTCAATTTCCTCCTTCCCCAGGAATGCCAATAGTCCTGCAGGCCATGTCACTGGCAAGTCTGACGAGTCCTCTCCTGCCTGGGATTCCTCCGATGCATCCTTGCGTGTAACGCCTACTGCTGCTGGCGCTGCTGTTGTTGCTGCTGGGAGTCGATGGTCATCCCAGAGGGGAAGTCGTAAGCCCACTTTTACTACTTCCACCAAGCAATTGACTGTCCAACAGTCCTTTGCGAGGAAGATGAAATATCACAGCAGTCATCCTGTTGCAAAGCGGATAACTGAGGCCTTGACAACTATGTTGGTGTTAGACGTGCGTCCGGTATCCGCCGTTAGTTCACAGGGAACTAGACAATTTCTTGAGGTAGTGTGCCCCCGTTACCAAATACCATCTAGGTTCCACTTCTCTAGGCAGGCGATACCGAGAATGTACACGGACGTCAGAAAAAGACTCACCAGTGTCCTAAAAAATGCAGTTGTACCCAATGTCCACTTAACCACGGACATGTGGACAAGTGGAGCAGGGCAGGGTCAGGACTATATGACTGTGACAGCCCACTGGGTAGATGTATGGACTCCCGCCGCAAGAACAGCAGCGGCGGCACCAGTAGCAGCATCTCGCAAACGCCAACTCTTTCCTAGGCAGGCTACGCTTTGTATCACCGGTTTCCAGAATACGCACACAGCTGAAAACCTCTTACGGCAACTGAGGAAGATCATCGCGGAATGGCTTACCCCAATTGGAGTCTCCTGTGGATTTGTGGCATCGGACAACGCCAGCAATATTGTGTGTGCATTAAATATGGGCAAATTCCAGCACGTCCCATGTTTTGCACATACCTTGAATTTGGTGGTGCAGAATTATTTAAAAAACGAGAGGGGCGTGCAAGAGATGCTGTCGGTGGCCAGAAGAATTGTGGGACACTTTCGGCGTACAGGCACCACGTACAGAAGACTGGAGCACCACCAAAAACGCCTGAACCTGCCCTGCCATCATCTGAAGCAAGAAGTGGTAACGAGGTGGAATTCAACCCTATATATGCTTCAGAGGTTGGAGGAGCAGCAAAAGGCCATTCAAGCCTATACAATTGAGCACGATATAGGAGGTGGAATGCACCTGTCTCAAGCGCAGTGGAGAATGATTTCAACGTTGTGCAAGGTTCTGCTGCCCTTTGAACTTGCCACACGTGAAGTCAGTTCAGACACTGCCAGCCTGAGTCAGGTCATTCCCCTCATCAGGCTTTTGCAGAAGAAGCTGGAGACATTGAAGGAGGAGCTAACACAGAGCGATTCCGCTAGGCATGTGGGACTTGTGGATGGAGCCCTTAATTCGCTTAACAAGGATTCACGGGTGGTCAATCTGTTGAAATCAGAGCACTACATTTTGGCCACCGTGCTCGATCCTAGATTTAAAACCTACCTTGGATCTCTCTTTCTGGCACACACAAGTCTGCTGGGGTTCAAAGACCTGCTGGTGAGAAAATTGTCAAGTCAAGCGGAACGCGACCTGCCAACATCTCCTCCTTCACATTCTCCCGCAACTGGGGGTGCGAGGAAAAGGCTCAGAATTCCGAGCCCACCCGCTGGCGGTGATGCAGGGCAGTCTGGAGCGACTGCTGATGCTGACATCTGGTCCGGACTGAAGGACCTGCCAACGATTACGGATACGGACATGTCGTCTACTGGCACTGCATATGATTCTCTCCCCATTGAAAGAATGGTGGAGGATTATATGAGTGACCGCATCCAAGTAGGCACATCAGACAGTCCGTACTTATACTGGCAGGAAAAAGAGGCAATTTGGAGGCCCTTGCACAAACTGGCTTTATTCTACCTAAGTTGCCCTCCCACAAGTGTGTACTCCGAAAGAGTGTTTAGTGCCGCCGCTCACCTTGTCAGCAATCGGCGTACGAGGTTACTTCCAGAAAATGTGGAGAAGATGATGTTCATTAAAATGAATTATAATCAATTCCTCCGTGGAGACATTGACCAGCAGCAATTGCCTCCACAAAGTACACAGGGAGCTGAGATGGTGGATTCCAGTGGGGACGAATTGATAATCTGTGAGGAGGGGGATGTACACGGTGATATATCGGAGGATGATGATGAGGTGGACATCTTGCCTCTGTAGAGCCAGTTTGTGCAAGGAGAGATTAATTGCTTCTTTTTTGGTGGGGGTCCAAACCAACCCGTCATTTCAGTCACAGTCGTGTGGCAGACCCTGTCACTGAAATGATGGGTTGGTTAAAGTGTGCATGTCCTGTTTATACAACATAAGGGTGGGTGGGAGGGCCCAAGGACAATTCCATCTTGCACCTCTTTTTTCTTTCATTTTTCTTTGCGTCATGTGCTGTTTGGGGAGTATTTTTTTGAAGGGCCATCCTGCGTGACACTGCAGTGCCACTCCTAGATGGGCCAGGTGTTTGTGTCGGCCACTAGGGTCGCTTATCTTACTCACACAGCTACCTCATTGCGCCTCTTTTTTTCTTTGCGTCATGTGCTGTTTGGGGAGTGTTTTTTGGAAGGGCCATCCTGCGTGACACTGCAGTGCCACTCCTAGATGGGCCAGGTGTTTGTGTCGGCCACTAGGGTCGCTTATCTTACTCACACAGCTACCTCATTGCGCCTCTTTTTTTCTTTGCGTCATGTGCTGTTTGGGGAGTGTTTTTTGGAAGGGCCATCCTGCGTGACACTGCAGTGCCACTCCTAGATGGGCCAGGTGTTTGTGTCGGCCACTAGGGTCGCTTAGCTTAGTCATCCAGCGACCTCGGTGCAAATTTTAGGACTAAAAATAATATTGTGAGGTGTGAGGTGTTCAGAATAGACTGAAAATGAGTGGAAATTATGGTTTTTGAGGTTAATAATACTTTGGGATCAAAATGACCCCCAAATTCTATGATTTAAGCTGTTTTTTAGTGTTTTTTGAAAAAAACACCCGAATCCAAAACACACCCGAATCCGACAAAAAAAATTCGGTGAGGTTTTGCCAAAACGCGGTCGAACCCAAAACACGGCCGCGGAACCGAACCCAAAACCAAAACACAAAACCCGAAAAATTTCAAGTGCACATCTCTATCTGACACTGCAGTGCCACTCCTAGATGGGCCAGGTGTTTGTGTCGGCCACTTGGGTCGCTTAGCTTAGTCACACAGCTACCTCATTGCGCCTCTTTTTTTCTTTGCATCATGTGCTGTTTGGGGACTATTTTTTTTAAGTGCCATCCTGTCTGACACTGCAGTGCCACTCCTAGATGGGCCAGGTGTTTGTGTCGGCCACTTGTGTCACTTAGCTTAGCCATCCAGCGACCTTGGTGCACCTCTTTTTTTTCTTTGCATCATGTGCTGTTTGGGGACTATTTTTTGAAGTGCCATCCTGTCTGACAGTGCAGTGCCACTCCTAGATGGGCCAGGTGTTTGTGTCGGCCACTTGGATCGCTTAGCTTAGTCACACAGCTACCTCATTGCGCCTCTTTTTTTCTTTGCATCATGTGCTGTTTGGGGACTATTTTTTTGAAGTGCCATCCTGTATGACACTGCAGTGCCACTCCTAGATGGGCCAGGTGTTTGTGTCGGCTACTTGTGTCACCTAGCTTAGCCATCCAGCGACCTTGGTGCACCTCTTTTTTTTCTTTGCATCATGTGCTGTTTGGGGACTATTTTTTGAAGTGCCATCCTGTCTGACAGTGCAGTGCCAATCCTAGATGGGCCAGGTGTTTGTTTCGGCCACTTGTGTCGCTTAGCTTAGTCACACAGCTACCTCATTGCGCCTCTTTTTTTCTTTGCATCATGTGCTGTTTTGGGGACTATTTTTTTGAAGTGCCATCCTGTCTGACACTGTAGTACCACTCCTAGATGGGCCAGGTGTTTGTGTCGGCCACTTGTGTCACTTAGCTTAGCCATCCAGCGACCTTGGTGCACCTCTTTTTTTTCTTTGCATCATGTGCTGTTTGGGGACTATTTTTTGAAGTGCCATCCTGTCTGACAGTGCAGTGCCACTCCTAGATGGGCCAGGTGTTTGTGTCGGCCACTTGGGATACTTAGCTTAGTCACACAGCTACCTCATTGCGCCTCTTTTTTTCTTTGCATCATATGCTGTTTGGGGACTATTTTTTTGAAGTGCCATCCTGTCTGACACTGCAGTGCCACTCCTAGATGGGCCAGGTGTTTGTGTCGGCTACTTGTGTCACCTAGCTTAGCCATCCAGCGACCTTGGTGCACCTCTTTTTTTTCTTTGCATCATGTGCTGTTTGGGGACTATTTTTTGAAGTGCCATCCTGTCTGACAGTGCAGTGCCAATCCTAGATGGGCCAGGTGTTTGTTTCGGCCACTTGTGTCGCTTAGCTTAGTCACACAGCTACCTCATTGCGCCTCTTTTTTTCTTTGCATCATGTGCTGTTTTGGGGACTATTTTTTTGAAGTGCCATCCTGTCTGACACTGTAGTACCACTCCTAGATGGGCCAGGTGTTTGTGTCGGCCACTTGTGTCACTTAGCTTAGCCATCCAGCGACCTTGGTGCACCTCTTTTTTTTCTTTGCATCATGTGCTGTTTGGGGACTATTTTTTGAAGTGCCATCCTGTCTGACAGTGCAGTGCCACTCCTAGATGGGCCAGGTGTTTGTGTCGGCCACTTGGGTCGCTTAGCTTAATCACACAGCTACCTCATTGCGCCTCTTTTTTTCTTTGCATCATGTGCTGTTTGGGGACTATTTTTTTGAAGTGCCATCCTGTCTGACACTGCAGTGCCACTCCTAGATGGGCCAGGTGTTTGTGTCGGCCACTTGGGTCACTTAGCTTAGTCACACAGCTACCTCATTGCGCCTCTTTTTTCTTTGCATCATGTGCTGTTTGGGGACTATTTTTTTGAAGTGCCATCCTGTCTGACACTGCAGTGCCACTCCTAGAGGGGCCAGGTGTTTGTGTCGGCCACTTGGGTCGCTTAGCTTAGTCACACAACTACCTCATTGCGCCTCTTTTTTTCTTTGCATCATGTGCTGTTTGGGGACTATTTTTTTGAAGTGCCATCCTGTCTGACACTGCAGTGCCACTCCTAGATGGGCCAGGTGTTTGTGTCGGCCACTTGGGTCGCTTAGCTTAGTCACACAGCTACCTCATTGCGCCTCTTTTTTTCTTTGCATCATGTGCTGTTTGGGGACTATTTTTTTGAAGTGCCATCCTGTCTGACACTGCAGTGCCACTCCTAAATGGGCCAGGTGTTTGTGTCGGCCACTTGGGTCGCTTAGCTTAGTCATCCAGCGACCTCGGTGCAAATTTTAGGACTACAAATAATATTGTGAGGTGTGATGTGTTCAGAATAGACTGGAAATGAGTGGAAATTATGGTTATTGAGGTTAATAATACTATGGGATCAAAATGACCCCCAAATTCTATGGTTTAAGCTGTTTTTGAGGGTTTTTTGTAAAAAAAACACCTGAATCCAAAACACACCCGAATTCGACAAAAAATTTTCAGGGAGGTTTTGCCAAAACGCGTCCGAATCCAAAACACGCCGCGGAACGGAATCCAAAACCAAAACACAAAACCAGAAAAATTTCCGGTGCATATCACTAATATATATATATATATATATATATAAAATATATATATATATATATATATATATATATATCTCACCTAATTAAAAAAATAGGTATAAATCCCATTATAATTTTTTGTTAGGGCTTAGTTGCAAAAGCATTAGGGACACTAAAGAACCTTGGTTTAAAAAATAATTTGCACTATGCACACCCCATGCTCTGCATGCTCATGTGCCAGTAAACCATGCCCTCTCACAGAAATGGGTGAAGCCTAAAAAGTGAGGCCCCCCCTGGATTTTTAAAACCTACCCCAGTCCAACGCTGGACATAGGATCCAGCAGCTGCCATCAGACACCCCCCATCCTCCCTGCACAGTTGGTATTACCTCCTGGGAAGGAGGAGCCTATAAGATGAGGGGGTGGAGATATTCAAAAGAGTGTATCAGGCCATACATGAATTCAGGGCTGTAACTACGTGTGTGCCAGGTGTGCCTGGCACACAGCGCAGTTACCCTGAGGTCGCAACGGCCAGCGGCATGTAATGAGTCAAATTGACTCATTACATGCTGCCTCTGCTGTGTGCGCCGCGCTGTTGAGGAGAGAGCAGCCTCGGAGGCAGCGGAGAAGGAGTAGGAGGGAGGGGAACTGGAACCGCAGCAGCGCTATGTAATTGGTAGTGGCGCCGCTGCAGCTGTCCCCTCTGCTTCCGTATTGGCTGCCCGTCGCTGCTGTGAATGCTGGGATGCGGTTCCTTCATCCCAGCATTCACAGTAGCGCCGGGCAGCCAATACGGAAGGAGAGGGGACAGCTGCAGCGGCGCTACTACCAATTACATTGCGCTGCTGCGGCTCCAGTCCCCCTCCCTCCTCCTCCTTCTCCCCTGCCTCCGGAGCTGCCAGCACGAGCAGCCTGACTGCCAGTGGGGAGAGATGGTAAGTATATCTCTCTGTCTCTCTCTCTCTCTCTCTCTCTCTTTCTCTCTCTATTTCTCTCTCTATTTCTCTTTCTTGTCTGCCGCAATGTGTAAAAAGGGGGACTGGCTGCCGTAATGTGTAAAAAGGGGGACTCTGCCGTAATGTATAAAAAGGGGACACTGTCTGCCGTAATGTGTAAAAAATAGGACGCTGTCTGCCGTAATGTGTAAAAAGGGGACTCTGTCTGCTGTTATGTGTAAAAAAGGGGATGCTGTCTGCTGTAATGTGTAAAAAGGGGAAGCTGTCTGCCATAATGTGTAAAAAGGGGGGCGCTGTCTGCCGCAATGTGTAAAAAGGGGGACTGGCTGCCGTATTGTGTAAAAAGGGGATGCTGTCTGCCGTAATGTGTAAAAAGGGGGACGTTGTCTGCCATATTGTGTAAAATAGGGAACGCTGTCTGCCATAATGTGTAAAAAGGGGATGCTGTCTGCCATAATGTGTAAAAAAGGGGACGCTGTCTGTCATAATGTGTAAAAAGGGGGACGCTGTCTGCCATAATGTGTAAAAAGGGGGACGCTGTCTGCCGTAATGTGTAAAAAGGGGGATGCTGTCTGCCGTAATGTGTAAAAAGGGGGACGCTGTATGCTTTAATGTGTAAAAAGGGGACGCTGTCTGCTGTAATGTGTAAAAAGGGGAACTCTGCCGTAATGTATAAAAAGGGGACGCTGTCTGCCGTAATGTGTAAAAAATGGGACGCTGTCTGCCGTAATGTGTAAAAAGGGGACGATGTCTGCCATAATGTGTAAAAAGGGGACTCTGTCTGCTGTAATGTGTAAAAAGGGGGACACTGTCTGCTGTAATGTGTAAAATGGGGATGCTGTCTGCCGTAATGTGTAAAAAGGGGGACGCTGTCTGCCGTAATGTGTAAAAAAGGAGACGCTGTCTGCCGTAATGTGTAAAAAGGGGACGCTGTCTGCCGTAATGTGTAAAAAAGGGGACGCTGTCTGCCATAATGTGTAAAAAGGTGGACGATGTCTGCCGTAATGTGTAAAAAGGGCGCGCTGTCTGCCGTAATGTGTAAAAAGGGGGACGCTGTCTGTCATACTGTGTAAAAAGGGGACGCTGTCTGCCGTAATGTGTAAAAAGGGGGACGCTGTCTGCTTTAATGTGTAAAAAGGGGATGCCGTCTGCAGTTATGTGTAAAAAGGGGGACTCTTCCGTAATGTATAAAAAGGGGCCGCTGTCTATCGTAATGTGTAAAAAATGGGACGCTGTCTGCCGTAATGTGTAAAAAGGGGGACGATGTCTGCCGTAATGTGTAAAAAGGGGACTCTGTCTGCCATAATGTGGAAAAAAAGTGGACGCTGTCTGCCGTAATGTGTAAAAAGGGGACGCTGTCTGCCGTAATGTGTAAAAAGGGGGCGCTGTCTGCCGTAATGTGTAAAAAAGGAAACGCTGTCTGCCGTAATGTGTAAAAAGGGGGACGCTGTCTGCTTTAATGTGTAAAAAGGGGAGGCTGTCTGCCGTAATGTGTAAAAAGGGGGGCTCTTCCGTAATGTATAAAAAGGGGACGCTGTCTGCCGTAATGTGTAAAAAATGGGACGCTGTCTGCCGTAATGTGTAAAAAGGGGGACGATGTCTGCCGTAATGTGTAAAAAGGGGACTCTGCCGTAATGTATAAAAAGGGTACGCTGTCTGCCGTAATGTGTAAAAAGGGGATGCTGTCTGTCATAATGTGTAAAAAGGGGGACGCTGTCTGCCGTAATGTGTAAAAAGGGGGACGCTGTCTGCCGTAATGTGTAAAAAGGGGGACGCTGTCTGCCGTAATGTGTAAAAAGGGGGACGCTGTATGCTTTAATGTGTAAAAAGGGGACGCTGTCTGCTGTAATGTGTAAAAGGGGAACTCTGCCGTAATGTATAAAAAGGGGACGCTGTCTGCCGTAATGTGTAAAAAATGGGACGCTGTCTGCCGTAATGTGTAAAAAGGGGACGATGTCTACCATAATGTGTAAAAAGGGGACTCTGTCTGCTGTAATGTGTAAAAAGGGGGACGCTGTCTGCTGTAATGTGTAAAAAGGGGATGCTGTCTGCCGTAATGTGTAAAAAGGGGGACGCTGTCTGCAGTAAAGTGTAAAAAAGGAGACGCTGTCTGCCGTAATGTGTAAAAAGGGGGACGCTGTCTGCCGTAATGTGTAAAAAAGGGGACGCTGTCTGCCATAATGTGTAAAAAGGGGGACGATGTCTGCCGTAATGTGTAAAAAGGGCGCGCTGTCTGCCGTAATGTGTAAAAAGGGGACGCGCTCTGCCGTAATGTGTAAAAAGGGGGACGCTGTCTGCTTTAATGTGTAAAAAGGGGATGCCGTCTGCAGTTATGTGTAAAAAGGGGGACTCTTCCGTAATGTATAAAAAGGGGCCGCTGTCTATCGTAATGTGTAAAAAATGGGACGCTGTCTGCCGTAATGTGTAAAAAGGGGGATAATGTCTGCCATTATGTTTAAAAAGGGGACTCTGTCTGCCATAATGTGGAAAAAAAGTGGATGCTGTCTGCCGTAATGTGTAAAAAGGGGACGCTGTCTGCCGTAATGTGTAAAAAGGGGGCGCTGTCTGCCGTAATGTGTAAAAAGGGGGACGCTGTCTGCTGTAATGTGTAAAAAGGGGATGCTGTCTGCCGTAATGTGTAAAAAGGGGGACGCTGTCTGCCGTAATGTGTAAAAAAGGAGACGCTGTCTGCCGTAATGTGTAAAAAGGGGACGCTGTCTGCCGTAATGTGTAAAAAAGGGGACGCTGTCTGCCATAATGTGTAAAAAGGGGGACGATGTCTGCCGTAATGTGTAAAAAGGGCGCGCTGTCTGCCGTAATGTGTAAAAAGGGGGACGCTGTCTGTCATACTGTGTAAAAAGGGGACGCTGTCTGCCGTAATGTGTAAAAAGGGGGACGCTGTCTGCTTTAATGTGTAAAAAGGGGATGCCGTCTGCAGTTATGTGTAAAAAGGGGGACTCTTCCGTAATGTATAAAAAGGGGCCGCTGTCTATCGTAATGTGTAAAAAATGGGACGCTGTCTGCCGTAATGTGTAAAAAGGGGGACGATGTCTGCCGTAATGTGTAAAAAGGGGACTCTGTCTGCCATAATGTGGAAAAAAAGTGGACGCTGTCTGCCGTAATGTGTAAAAAGGGGACGCTGTCTGCCGTAATGTGTAAAAAGGGGCGCTGTCTGCCGTAATGTGTAAAAAAGGAAACGCTGTCTGCCGTAATGTGTAAAAAGGGGGACGCTGTCTGCTTTAATGTGTAAAAAGGGGAGGCTGTCTGCCGTAATGTGTAAAAAGGGGGGCTCTTCCGTAATGTATAAAAAGGGGACGCTGTCTGCCGTAATGTGTAAAAAATGGGACGCTGTCTGCCGTAATGTGTAAAAAGGGGGACGATGTCTGCCGTAATGTGTAAAAAGGGGACTCTGCCGTAATGTATAAAAAGGGTACGCTGTCTGCCGTAATGTGTAAAAAGGGGATGCTGTCTGTCATAATGTGTAAAAAGGGGGACGCTGTCTGCCGTAATGTGTAAAAAGGGGGACGCTGTCTGCCGTAATGTGTAAAAAGGGGGACGCTGTCTGCCGTAATGTGTAAAAAGGGGGACGCTGTATGCTTTAATGTGTAAAAAGGGGACGCTGTCTGCTCTAATGTGTAAAAGGGGAACTCTGCCGTAATGTATAAAAAGGGGACGCTGTCTGCCGTAATGTGTAAAAAATGGGACGCTGTCTGCCGTAATGTGTAAAAAGGGGACGATGTCTACCATAATGTGTAAAAAGGGTACTCTGTCTGCTGTAATGTGTAAAAAGGGGGACGCTGTCTGCTGTAATGTGTAAAAAGGGGATGCTGTCTGCCGTAATGTGTAAAAAGGGGGACGCTGTCTGCAGTAAAGTGTAAAAAAGGAGACGCTGTCTGCCGTAATGTGTAAAAAGGGGGACGCTGTCTGCCGTAATGTGTAAAAAAGGGGACGCTGTCTGCCATAATGTGTAAAAAGGGGGACGATGTCTGCCGTAATGTGTAAAAAGGGCGCGCTGTCTGCCGTAATGTGTAAAAAGGGGACGCTCTCTGCCGTAATGTGTAAAAAGGGGGACGCTGTCTGCTTTAATGTGTAAAAAGGGGACGCTGTCTGCCATAATGTGTAAAAAGGGGGACGATGTCTGCCGTAATGTGTAAAAAGGGCGCGCTGTCTGCCGTAATGTGTAAAAAGGGGGACGCTGTCTGTCATACTGTGTAAAAAGGGGACGCTGTCTGCCGTAATGTGTAAAAAGGGGGACGCTGTCTGCTTTAATGTGTAAAAAGGGGATGCCGTCTGCAGTTATGTGTAAAAAGGGGGACTCTTCCGTAATGTATAAAAAGGGGCCGCTGTCTATCGTAATGTGTAAAAAATGGGACGCTGTCTGCCGTAATGTGTAAAAAGGGGGACGATGTCTGCCGTAATGTGTAAAAAGGGGACTCTGTCTGCCATAATGTGGAAAAAAAGTGGACGCTGTCTGCCGTAATGTGTAAAAAGGGGACGCTGTCTGCCGTAATGTGTAAAAAGGGGGCGCTGTCTGCCGTAATGTGTAAAAAGGGGGACGCTGTCTGCCGTAATGAGTAAAAAAGGGGACGCTGTCTGCCGTAATGTGTAAAAAGGGGACGCTGTCTGCTTTAATGTGTAAAAAGGGGAGGCTCTCTGCCGTAATGTGTAAAAAGGGGGGCTCTGCCATAATGTATAAAAAGGGGACGCTGTCTGCCGTAATGTGTAAAAAATGGGACGCTGTCTGCCGTAATGTGTAAAAAGGGGGACGATGTCTGCCGTAATGTGTAAAAAGGGGACTCTGCCGTAATGTATAAAAAGGGTACGCTGTCTGCCGTAATGTGTAAAAAGGGGATGCTGTTTGCCGTAATGTGTAAAAAGGGGGACGCTGTCTGCCGTAATGTGTAAAAAGGGGGACGCTGTCTGCCGTAATGTTTAAAAAGGGGGACGCTGTATGCTTTAATGTGTAAAAAGGGGACGCTGTCTGCTGTAATGTGTAAAAAGGGGAACTCTTCCGTAATGTATAAAAAGGGGACGCTGTCTGCCGTAATGTGTAAAAAATGGGACGCTGTCTGCCGTAATGAGTAAAAAGGGGACGATATCTGCCATAATGTGTAAAAAGGGGACTCTGTCTGCTGTAATGTGTAAAAAGGGGGACGCTGTCTGCTGTAATGTGTAAAAAGGGGATGCTGTCTGCCGTAATGTGCTAAAAGGGGGACGCTGTCTGCAGTAATGTGTAAAAAAGGAGACGCTGTCTGCCGTAATGTGTAAAAAGGGGGACGCTGTCTGCCGTAATGTGTAAAAAAGGGGACGCTGTCTGCCATAATGTGTAAAAAGGGGGACGATGTCTGCCGTAATGTGTAAAAAGGGCGCGCTGTCTGCCGTAATGTGTAAAAAGGGGGACGCTGTCTGTCATAATGTGTAAAAAGGGGACGCTGTCTGCCGTAATGTGTAAAAAGGGGGACGCTGTCTGCTTTAATGTGTAAAAAGGGGATGCCGTCTGCAGTTATGTGTAAAAAGGGGGACTCTTCCGTAATGTATAAAAAGGGGCCGCTGTCTATCGTAATGTGTAAAAAATGGGACGATGTCTGCCATAATGTGTAAAAAGGGGACTCTGTCTGCCATAATGTGGAAAAAAAGTGGATGCTGTCTGCCGTAATGTGTAAAAAGGGGACGCTGTCTGCCGTAATGTGTAAAAAGGGGGCGCTGTCTGCCGTAATGTGTAAAAAGGGGGACGCTCTCTGCCATAATGAGTAAAAAAGGGGATGCTGTCTGCCGTAATGTGTAAAAAGGGGGACACTGTCTGCTTTAATGTGTAAAAAGGGGAGGCTGTCTGCTGTAATGTGTAAAAAGGGGGGCTCTGCCGTAATGTATAAAAAGGGGACGCTGTCTGCCGTAATGTGTAAAAAATGGGACGCTGTCTGCCGTAATGTGTAAAAAGGGGGACGATGTCTGCCGTAATGTGTAAAAAGGGGACTCTGCCGTAATGTATAAAAAGGGTACGCTGTCTGCCGTAATGTGTAAAAAGGGGACGCTGCCTGCCATAATGTGTAAAAAGGGACGCTCTCTGCTGTAATGTGTAAAAAGGGGGACGCTGTCTGCCGTAATGTGTTAAAAGGGGGACGCTGTCTGCCATAATGTGTAAAAAGGGGGACGCTGTCTGCTGTAATGTATAAAAAAAGGGGACGCTGTCTGCCGTAATGTGTAAAAAGGGGGACGCTGTCTGCCGTAATGTGTAAAAAGGGGACGCTGTCTGCCGTAATGTGTAAAAAGGGGGACGCTGTCTGCTTTAATGTGTAAAAAGGGGACGCTGTCTGCCGTAATGTGTAAAAAGGGGGACTCTGCCGTAATGTATAAAAAGGGGACGCTGTCTGCCGTAATGTGTAAAAAATGGGACGCTGTCTGCTGTAATGTGTAAAAAGGGGGACGATGTCTTCCGTAATGTGTATAAAGGGGACTCTGTCTGCCGTAATGTGTAAAAAAGGGGACGCTGTCTGCCGTAATGTGTTAAAAGGGACGCTGTCTGCCGTAATGTGTAAAAAGGGGGACGCTGTCTGCCGTAATGTGTAAAAAAGGGGCCGCTGTCTGCCGTAATGTGTAAAAAGGGGGACGCTGTCTGCCATAATGTGTAAAAAAGGGGACGCTGTCTGCCATAATGTGTAAAATGGGGGACGATGTTTGCCGTAATGTGTAAAAAAAGGGACGCTGTCTGCCGTAATGTGTAAAAAGGGGATGCTGTCTGCCGTAATGTGTAGAAAGGGGACTCTGTCTGCCATAATGTGTAAAAAAGGGAGCGCTGTCTGCCGTTATGTGTAAAAAGGGGACACTGACTGCCATAATATATAAAAAGGGGACTCTGTCTGCCGTAATGTGTAAAAAGGGGATGCTGTCTGCCGTAATGTGTAAAAAGGGGACTCTGTCTGCCATAATGTGTAAAAAAGGGCCCGCTGTCTGCCGTAATGTGTAAAAAGGGGACACTGACTGCCATAATGTGTAAAAAGGGGACTGTCTGCTGTAATGTGTAAAAGGGGCTAATTTGAATAATGGAGACTACTGTGCACCATATTATGAATTGGTATTATTTTGTGGCCACGCCCCTTCCCCATGATGCCACGTTCCTATATATTTCTTGAGCGCCTACGATGCGCACTGCCTCTATCTTGCATGGTGGGGGCGCCAATGCCGTTTCTTGCACACAGCGCTAAAATGCCTAGTTACGGCACTGCATGACTTACTGTAGGTAGAAGATTTCAGAAAAGCTTTTGGCTCTTCTCTCTATGGCTGCCAGCAGAGCCGGCCCTAACCAATATGATGCCCTAGGCAAGATTTTGGCTGGTGCCCCCTAGCACTACCACTGGTTCCGCCTCTGACCTTGCCAGAGCCGGCCCTAACCAATATGATGCCCTAGGCAAAATTTTGGCTGGTGCCCCCTAGCACCACCGCTGGTTCCGCCTCTAATCTTGCACCTCTTTCCCAGCACCATCACCCCTCACCTATAGCAGTCCTTATTTTGGTGTTTGTACCCCCTATATTTTAAATAGGAACAGTTCACACATTTGGCGCACAGCAAGGGGCGTATTCTTGCTGGAAGGGGCATGGCCACACGATAGTAACCCCAATTCCAATTACGCCACACAGTACTGCAACTTTATTCACATTTGATCATGTGATAGTGTCCATAATTCATATTACATCCCACAGCAGTACCACTTTACCTTATAAACGTTACTCCTCACAGTAGAGCCCCTTATTTACATTACATCACACTGAATTGCTCCTTATTCACATTACACCACACTCTATTGCTCTTTATTCACATTAGATGACACAGTAGTGCCCTTTCTATATGCAACGCCACATAGTAGAGCACCTTATACACATAATGCCACACATTAGTAATGCATTTATACACCAAATTCCACACAGTAATGCCCCTTACACATATGAGACACTTTATTAATGTCTTTATAAACATAATGCGCCTTACACATTATAACAACCTTTATTAATGCCCTATTACACATAATGTCCCTTAGACATATGACGCACATTATTAATGCCCTTATACACATAATGACACACATACAGTAGTACCCTGTTACACATATGCCACACATTATTATTGCCCTTATACACATAATGACACGCAGTGCCCCCTACACATTTGCTGCCCATTATTAGTGCCCCTAAACACATAATAACACACATACAGTAGTACCCTGTTACACATATGCCGCACATTATTATTGCCCTTATACACATAATGACACACAGTGCCCCTACACATTTGCTGCCCATTAATAGTGCCCCTTTACACATAATGACACACATACAGTAGTACCCTGTTACACATATGCCGCACATTATTAATGCCCTTATACACATAATGACACACATAGTTCCCCTTACACATATGTTGCACATTATTAATGCATTTTTACATGACACACATAATGCTCCTTACACATATTCCAAACACTACTGCACAACCAACCTACTCACATGCACACAACACTCACACTGCCACTAACACTGTGACCTCTGCCTCTGCTTGAATACAGATGTGTCCTCATAAATCTTGCCTCAATGCTAACGCCGGGCACCTTTTTTATGAAAATGCATCTTATTTGCATTGCTATGTGGCTAGGATGCACAAGCAGCTTCTGCTGATTAAACTGATATGCAGCATGCCTATATACTGTGTGAGACTGTGGCTGTATCTGCATCTGCATACGAAATGCTACACACAGAATATAGGCATGCTGCATATCATTTTAATCAGCAGAAGCTGCTGATGCCCCTAGGCATATCAAATGCCCTAGGCAATTGCCTAGTTTGCCTATGCCTATGGCCGGCTCTGGACCTTGCACCTCTTTCCCAGCACCATCACCCCTCGCCCATAGCAGTCCTTATTTTGGTGTTTGTACCCCTTATATTTTAAATAGGAACAGTTTGCACATTTGGCGCACAGCCCAAAAAGGGGTGTGTGTTTTGCTGGGTCTGCGGTAGACCATGAGGTTAAGTGGGACCAACCACAAGAGTGACCCCACTTAACCTCGCGGTCTACCGCAGACCGCAAAGTTCCCACCATTGGATACAATGGAGCAACTGACAGCTCAGGAGCGCACAGCCAATCAGGAGAGTGCCATGACGTGGCACTCCCTGATTGGCTGAAGGGACCCTCTTTGACAGGAGTCATGGGGGGTCCCGCCAGTCGGGGAAAGGGGTCCCATGTGTAAACATGGGACCCCTTTCAGTGCGTGGATCGTGTTTTTCGTTTTTTTTTTTTTTGCCAAGTACGTGGATTACAAGCAGAAGAGGACCGATCTACACAGGATTGTTGTGAGTATAATTTTATTTACAGGTACCCCGTGGATTCTACGTGGAGAAGGGGACCGACTCTTCATGTCAACATAGGTAAGTATGTGTGTATGTAGGTGTGCATGTATGTAATAAAGTTATACTGTCACGGTGTGTGTGTGTTTTGTTTTTATTTGGGTATTTTTTTGTAGTAGAACTACAGGTACCAGCGGGCCTGTTTTCCCCCCACATGCTGGTACTTGTGGTTCTCCAGGTACCAGCTTGCGGGGGAGGCTTGCTTGGACTTGTAGTACTGCTACAAAAAACAATATTCTTTTTTTGACTTTATGGCTATCAGTCCCCTATCCGCCGCCCTAGGATCGGGGGGACAGCCTCGGGCTTCACAACTGACCCTTGGGTGGCTGGAGGGGGGACCCCTTGATTTAAGGGGTCACCACTCCTCCAGGGTACCCCGGCCAGGGGTGACTAGTTGGTGATGTAATGCCAGGGCCGCAGGGACCAATATAAAAGTGTCCCCAGGCTTTGGCATTATCTCTCTGACTAGTGGAGCCCGGTGCTGGTGTGAAAAATACGGGGGACCCCTACGTCTTTTGTCCCCCGTATTTTTTACACCAGGACCAGGCGCAGAGCCTGGTGCTGGTTGTTAAAATATGGGGGATCCCCTGTCAATTTCCCCCCAGTATTTTTACAACCAGGACCAGCTCAAAGAGCCCGAGGCTGGTTATGCTTAGCATTTTTTTTCTGAATTTTTAACACTTTAAACACTTTTTTAAGGTACACAATGAAGCCCTGCATGGATCTCACAGATCCGGCCGGGATTACTTGTGTTTTGTCAGGCAGTGTTTTACTCTTCACTCCCATAAAAACACTGCCTGACATAATATGAATCACATCGACATCGGAAAAAACGAATGAGGAAAACTCGGCAGCTTAGTAAATGACTGTATCAGGATTCAAAAAGTTGCAGTAAAATGCACCCGATACCATTCAAAATCAAACACCCTTAAAAACAGCTAAAACACGAATATTAGTAAACAACCTTCCTGGTTCTTAAGCATATATGAAAGTAGTACAGTATAATAAATAACACTTTAATTACAAAAGAAAGTGCAATGAGTACAATACTTAGTTACTGTATATGTATGATAGCTGAGACGGAGGAGGAGACACGCTGACTGCGGCTGACTGCGGCTGACCTGGAACCTGAAGTGACACGTCCATGTGCACGCGCAGAGGTGCCGGGAGCCAGACGGAGGGTGCAGGGTGCCGGGGGGCGATCGGAGGAGCGGGGAGATGGACTGAGGAGTGGGGGAGCAGGACTGAGGTACAGGGAGCTAGACGGGGATGCAGGGAGCCGGACAGTGGTGAGGAGGTGCCGATTCCCCCCTCCCCCCCCCGATCTCAAAAGTGCCACTGCAGGGGTTGAATCTGCCGGGAGCCTACTGCAGGGGGACATTTGATGGGATCTGGCAGCAAGGACCAGGAAGGTGTTGCCTGATACAGGGGCCGGACGAAGGAGCTGGGTACACGTGCAAGACGGAAGGCCGTGAGTCGGGAGCATGTGCTGGACGAAGGTAGCAGTGACCAGTGAGCGGGTGCTGCGGTAGGAGGTCCAGACACTCACAGGACACCGGGTACTACAGCAGGAGGTCCAGATAGATCCAGACTACACAAGGACACGTGAGTATCATTAGCATTACTGTGTGACAGTTTTGCATTGATAACTATTACACGTTGTATTTCTAATTACTGTTCTGTTGTTGCATATTGTTTCTCTTCGCAGCTAGGCTATAGTACTGTATTGTATTGCATAGTTTGTATTGTTTTCCTGAAGGTAACAGGGAGTTAGAGCTTTCAAACAAAATGGGAGGGGCCGTGATTGAGAATCTCTCTCAGTGCATGTCGTGCAAGATGTATGCGCACCTGGAGCAACCGTCCCAGTGTGAATACATCTGCGCGAGGTGTGATCTAGCGCAGACCGTTACGCGACTAAGGAGTATTCACAATCTTGAGCAAAGTTTAGAATGGTGGAGGAGTTGCAGGGGGGAACACTGGTGGACAAGGATGATCAGGTAGACAGCTGGGTCACAGTTAGAAGGAAGAAGAAGAGGGGGGGGGGGGGGGGGGGGAGACAGGACATCTCCGATCTACCAAACCCTGACAAATTCACCTGATAGGATGAAGATTCTGAGGATGGCAGTGAGGAAATGATGGAACCGGAGGAGACTGTTTCCTCTAGCAACCAGAGGAGCGGACCCCCTGGTACAGTTCAGAAAAAAGATAGTGAGGTACCTAGTCAGATTGTGGTGGTAGGGGATTCTATTACCAGGAGGACAGACAGGGCAAACTGCTACCGGGACCGTGATCGCCATACAGTCTGTTGTCTTCCGGGTGCCCGGATACGGCACATTGCGGACTGGGTAGATAGATTGTTGGGAGGGGCTGGTAAAGACCCGGCGGTCTTTGTGCATGTTGGCACCTATGACACAGTTAGTGGTAGGTGGGATGTCCTTAAGAAAGACTATAGGGAATTAGGCAAGAAACTTAAAGCAAGGACATCTAGGGTAATATTCTCCAAAATATTACCAGTGCCACGCGCTAGTCCAGGGAGGCTGAGGGAGATTAGGGAGGTAAATGTGTGGCTTAGAGACTGGTGTAGGAAGGAGGGGTTTGTGTTCTTGGAACACTGGGCGGACTTCTTAGTCAGGCGCCATCTTTTTTGTCATGATGGATTGAACCTGAATGAGGAGGGGGCTGCGGTGCTGGGGGGAGGGTGGTTAGAAGGTTGGAGGAGCTTTTAAACTAGGAGCCTGGGGGGAGGGTTTAGCTAGAAGTTACGGGTCAAACAGTGAGTACAGTAAGGATGGGGGTAGTGAACAATTTGTGGGTGGAGAAGGGGGGAGCAAAAGATCAGCCAGCAAGGGTATTTGCATGGGTATTGACACTGGAATTATTGATACAGGTATTGCCCAAGATATTCCCAATTTATTACCTAATGACGATTATGGCTCAACAATACGGTATATAGAAAATGATGTCCATAGCATAAGGGAAGAAACTAAGGGTGGGGAGTTTAGAAAGTCTTAATAGATCAAATAGAGATAGTAGTGAGAAAGGCTGTACTAAATATGATGGGGGTGGAAAGGGAGGGAATAACAGTCGGTAAGGGTCATTCTAGAAAGGCACCTGTTTATATACTGTAGAAAAGATACCATTAAAACAAACAGGCAAGGGAAATAATAAGCTTAAATGTTTGCTTGCGAATGCAAGAAGCCTATCAGGTAAAATGGGGTAATTGGAATGGCTTGTATCAAAGTCTCGTTATGATATTATAGGTATTACGGAAACATGGTGGGACGACTCTCACAATTGGGTTGCGAATTTGGAGGGATATTCTGTTTTCAGGAGGGATAGGGCTACCAAAAGGGGAGGAGGGTTATGTCTCTTTGTTAAACCATCTCTAAAATCAAACTTAATAGATGGTATTTACGAGGGGACTGGAGATAAAGGGGAGTCACTATCTGTTGAGATCACAAGTGGGGGCACAGAAGCAAAGAAACTAGTCATTGGCACGTGCTACAAGCAACCGGATATTAGCATACATGAGGAGGAACAACTCTAATAGCAAATTGAAAAAGCTGCGGGAATGGGGGACATCCCAGTGTTAGGGGATTTTAACTTTCCTGATATAAATTGGAGTAACGATTCATGTGTAAAAAATAGGAGCAGCAGGTTCTTAAATACATTAAAGGATCAATACTTGACTCAATTAGTCAAGGACTTAACTAGAGGTAAAACTATTCTGGACCTAGCTATTACCAATAATGTGGACATTATATCAAACACTAAAGTTGGGGAGTCCTTGGGAAACAGTGATCACTATATGATCACATTCGACATCAGTTTCAAGAAACATAGCTACAGTATAAGGGATCAACCAAAACATTTAACTTTAGAAAAGCTAACTTCATTATGCTGAGATGGGCACTAAACGACATTGACTGGGTAGATTTGTTTCATGGTAAAGACGCAATGGAAATGTGGGATGCTTTAAAAGGATTGCTTGATAGCAATATTCACAAATTCATTCCCATGAGCAGTAAGCGCAGGAGTACTAAACACAAACCAATGTGGCTTAATAAGGAGGTCAAAGAAGCAATGGCTAAAAAGAGGCGTGCTTTCAAAACATTTCAATCTAATAGAGGGAAGGAGTCATTCCAGTATTATAAGGAATGCAATAAAAGATGCAAAAAAGTAATAACAGCAGCTAAAATTGTAAACGAAAAACCAATCTCTATAGAGAGTCAAACCAATCCTAAAAAGTTTTATAAATACATAAACAGTAAAAGGTTAAAAAAGGAGAATGTAGGCCCAACTAAAAGATGAATTGGGAGCTTTGGTAAACGATGACAAAATAAAAGCAGAAATACTGAACATTTTTTTTCCTCAGTATTCACCAGGGAGGATCAGATGGTGAAAGTAGTGCATAACGATAATGAAGGTAATGACTCTTGGCTTGATGCTTGTTTAAGTGAAGTAGTCCTGGAGAGACTAAGCAACATAAGGATTAATAAATCACCAGGCCTAGATGGTTTTCATCCGAGGGTTATTATGGAGCTTACAGGTAGGTCACAGCTAGCAAAACCCCTAACTTGATTTTCCATAGTTCAGATAGATCAGGCATGGTACCAAAGGATTGGTGCATAGCTGAGGTAGTGCCTGTATTTAAAAAGGGAACTAACAATAATCCTGGTAACTATATAGACCAGTTAGTTTTACCTCTATAGTGGGTAAAATATTGGAAGGTATTTTGAGGGATAGCATAGAGGATCATCTGCAGGCTACTAAGATTATTAGCAAAAGTCAGCATGGGTTTGTAATGGACAGATCATGTAAAACTAACTTAATTAGCTTCTATGAGGAAGTGAGCGAGAATCTTGACCATGGAAAAGCAGTGGATGTGGTCTATTTAGGCTTTGCCAAAGCCTTCGATACAGTGCCTCACAGGAGACTGATCATCATATTAAGGGAACTTGGCCTAGGATATACTATTTGTACATGGATAAGTAATTGGCTGGATAACAAAGTACAACGAGTAGTGGTCAATGGGATGTCCTCCAGCTGGGCACCAGTCGTCAGCGGAATACCGCAAGGGTTCATACTTAGCGCACTACTGTTCAATATATTTATAAATTATCTAGGATTACGCCTGGAAAGCACAGTGTCAGTCTTTGCAGATGATACTAAACTGTGTAAGGTAATTAATTCAGAATGCGATGTGGAATCTCTACAGAATGACTGATTTATTTATTTTTCAAAATGTTTTGATTTCAGTTTTAAACATTTTAATTTACAATAGCAATATTATTACAATTGCATTGTCAATTAAATGCATGACAATCCAGACCAAACCTGAAACCTGGGCGTCTAAATGGAGAATGAGATTCACTATAGAAAAATGCAAAGCTATGCATTTTGGGACGAAAAACACACTTGCATCCTACAGTCTAAATGGGGAAAATATAGGGGTAACTGTGGTGGAAAAATATTTGGGGGTGCTCATATATAATAGGCTTAATAACAGTACACAATGTAAAAATGCAGCAAAGAAGGCAAGTGCTTACGTGCATTAAACGGGGCATTGAGACAAGGGACGAGGATGTAATCCTGACGCTGTACAAATCATTGGTACGTCCGCACCAGGAATATTGTGTTCAATTTTGGGCACCATATTATAAAATGATATCGGGGAACTAGAAAGAGTTCAAAGGCGAGCTACTAAATTGATTAAAGGGTTAGAGACACTGGAGTACGAGGAAAGGCTTACTAGGTTAAATATGTATGCACTAGAAAAGAGGCGTCTAAGAGGAGACATTATTAATATCTTCAAATATGTAAAGGGTCTTTACAAGGAGTTAGCAGGGGATTTTTTTATTAAAAGAACTCTGTATAGGTCACGTGGGCACTTGCTGAGGCTAGAGGAGAGAAAATTCCTTACACAACATAGGAAAGGGTTCTTCACGGTAAGGGCAATAAAGATTTGGAACTCCCTGACTGAGAAGAGTAATAATGGTGGACTCTGTAAATGCATTTAAAAACGGATTGGACAAATTTCTAACTGGAAAAAGTATCTTGGGCTATAGCATTTAACATATTGACATTAAATATCTGGGAGTGGTAAGAATCATAGTTGTTAATTGGTACTAAACCATTACATCAGCAGGTGCATTATAATATGAACAGCTAAACACAGAATACAGGTTGAACCTGATGGGCATTTTGCCTTATTTCAACCTCACTAACTGTGTAACTATAAGATATAAATAAAAAGGGTTACAGATTACATAGACAAACGAGCTGCAATTTTATTTTATTTTTTTAAAGAAAAACTTAAACAGAATTATACTCTGCTTTTCTGAGCTTGAAAATGCAGGACCAGACTTCAACTTAGAATTGATACCCCAAGTCTGACATAAAGCAACATTCTCCCTAACCTATTATCAGCATTGTCCTCTTTACACAGTGATGACATGACTTGTTATTTAAACCTAGGGAACCTATACATTTACCTGCATAACTTTTAACCTAAGTCCAAAAACTGTACTGAATTTCCCCTGTGTAATAGCTTGTTAAATATGGTATGTTCACATTAATCTCTATTATTTAAGCTTTACAATAAATACAATCACAATTGCACAGGATATGTGCTTGGTAAGATAAATGTACTCCCAAACCATACCTCCTATGTACTCTTAAATCATACCTGAAAAAAAAAGCTTCTGGTTCCAGCTTATATGGAGTGAGTGGCTCCATTAGAGAGCTCTGCTACACTCCCTGGCAAACATACCCATATATAGCAACAGCCTCCATTACTGAGCCACTCAACTGTTTGCTCACTACTCCAGAGTCCAGGCACTTATGGATAAGTCTTTATCCTCCCAGTCATTCGCCAAACTTCGGCTGCAGCACAAGGAGAAATGCAGGGCAGGTTCCAATATGGTGCCATACACATAGAACAGGGCTTACCTGCCAAGTCCAAGAAAGCAACTGCAGACCAAGATGACACTCTCACTAACCAGGTGTTGGGTGCTCCTGTAAGCTTTAGTGAAGTAGTAGCAGCAGCAATTAAAGCCACAATGCATCCTTTGTTAAATCAAGCTGTGGCAGACATAACAGCACAAATGCAGCATCTCACCTAATGCATTACTGGAACATAAGCTAGAGTGCACTTTTACTGATGTTTCTGAATTGTAACATAAAATGCACCATCTGGAAAAAGAGAATAACTAGCTCTGGAAAAAGGTAGATGATTTAGAAAACAGATAAGCGTAATAACATCAAACTGGCCGGTCTAGCTGAATCTACTAAAGGCTAACCCTTTGCACATTTTGTATGAAATACAGTAACTGGGAGGGATGAGTGCAGTGATCTCATTACTGAAAGGGAGCATAGAGTGGTTTCCAGCGCGTGCCCCCCCCCCCCCCCCCCCCCCCCCCTCATCTCCATCTTGTCCACGTGTAGAATTATTTTGTTACTTCAACTACCTACATAAAGTGGCCTTTTGGTCATCTTCCAGGCAAATTGATTCTCTGCAGTGGGAGGCTAGAAACTTTATATTTTACAAGAATATTCAGTTGAATTGTCTAGCGTATTCAAAGCCTTCTCTTCCATATGTATGCAGCTGGTACAGGAGAAATGTAAATTTACCCTGACTTACCCGCATGTTTAATTGGTCTTCATATAAGATTTTATAACCACGCAAGATGCCGCCATCAAATCCACATTGACAAGATACCTGTATACCAACTAGCTTATGATTCTTTTTTCCTGAGTCTTATTATTACCTCCTCACTGTTTGGACACTCTGGGATTGAAGTATTTGGAACATCTCTACATTGCCCAAAAGATCCTGTTTCCATCATTTATTTTCATGCACTGAGCTGCCTTCTTTTGGATGGGTGACTACATTAAAATTTTATGTAATATTATAGCGTGCTTATTTCTTATTGTTTAGCTTATCAAGCTGATCAGTATTTACTTAGGGGTCTATTCATGAAGCAGTGAAAAAAACTGTGGAGAAGTGAGCCAGTGGAGAAGTACCAATCAGCATTGAAGTAACATTTTTTAATTTGCATACTATGAAATCATACAGAGCAGCTGATTGGTTGCCATGGGCAACTTCTCCACTTGCTCACTTCTCCACTCTTTTCACAGCTTCATAAATAGACCCCTGAATGTTCTAAATGGAACTTTGGTGGAGCTTGAGCTCTATTCCGGTTTGTTGATTGTGTTACTTTCTCTGTTTTCCAATAACTAACTATTTGACACAAAGTCCTTTAGATCGACACTATGGTTTCCTGTTTTGTCCACCCTTATCCCTATTTCCCTCTTCTCTTTAATAAAAATATTTTTTGGAAAAAAATAGGGTTTGTATTTTAAAAGGGGAACACAAACAGTAGTAGCATTGGCATTTTAACAGAGGAGGGTGCCCATGTGCACCTCTGGGTGGGCCCCCTCCTCTGTACTTTGCAGTAGACCCCGGCATTGTGCCAAAGTCTACTGCACATGCGCAGGTCTCCGGAAACATGGAGCCTGCCATGTTCCGGAAACCAAAATCACTACTGTGCATGAACGGCGGCTAGGTTGGCAACCATTTTAGCCACAACTGCAGCGCCCAGCGCTGGACTCTGGAAAGGTAAGAATTAAAAATGTGTGCAGTGTGGGCCCCCTCCTGGACCCAGTGGCCCGTGTGCACTGCACACATTGCACCCATTATAGAAATGCCTATGGGGGTCATTCCGAGTTGATCATAGCTGTGCTAAATTTAGCACAGCTACGATTATTCACACTGACATGCGGGGGGACGCCCAGCACAGGGCTAGTCTGCCCCGCATGTCAGTGCCACCCCCCCGCAGAAGTGCAAAGGCATCGCATAGCGGCGATGCCTTTGCACTTCTAGAGTAGCTCCCGACCAGCGCAGCTTTAGCGTGCTGTCTGGGAGCAACTCATTGCTCCCCGACCCGCAGCGGCTGCACGTGATGTCACGCAGCCACTGTGGCCTGCCCCCCCCCCCCCGTTCGGTCCGGCCACACCTGCATTGACCGGACTGCTCCCACAAAATGGCGGCAAAATGCCGCCATTCCGCCCCCTCCCGCCCAGTGATTGCCTCTGCCCGTCAATCAGGCAGAGGCGATCGCAGCCCTGTTACGGCCTTCGGCCACCTGGCATACGCCGGCGCACTACGGCGCCGGCGCATGCGCAGTAGAGACCCGTTCACTCGTCTGCAACAAACAGCAGCGAGCAAATGGGTCAGAATGACCCCCTATGAGTAGTAGGCTAACAAAGAGTAAAAATAGCTAATAATTGCATTGAAAGATTACTTGCCTGTATGCACGGCTGTACAATGTGTGCCAACCATTGATGTTTTCCTGACAGTCGTCACCATTTTAAATGTCTGCGCAGATTTACAGATATTCAGACAAGCTTCCCCAGATGCGAGAACGCACTTGTGAGCACAAACGCACCACTCACCCCCCAACACACCCATGATACTGTCTTTTTTGCAAGGAAATTGCAGCCACTCACCAGCTAAACCTGAGATCTCCAACATTACACATTGCCTTTGTATTTACAGATGTCTTGCGTTTGCTTTAGCAAATTGCCGCACAAGCATGTCCTCTTGTCCAATAGAAACATCAACTGTTTGCATGGAAATCAGAGTTGTGTACAAACTGGAATCAGTTCCAGAGTCAACAGAACACCTTGGTGGCATTTTGTAGCAGTTGACAGTTGTGCAATTCTTTTTCTGGAAGACCCAGAGTGTATCCAGTAGTTCAAGCATGAGGATACAAATGCCAAGAGAATCATGTATTTTATTCTGGCTGTGTTCCTCGGATGAAAGAATGAAGATTTAATCATAGATGGTAACTGATGTTTAAGTGTCAAGCACCAATAATGGACAATAAAAATATTTTGGACATGAACAGAATTTTGATTGGCTCAGTTACAGTTTCTTCTTCTCACAACAACCTCTGTTTTATCAAGATTTAGACACGACACCTCCAACTGGCACTCATCCAACCCTGGAGATCATGCAAGATTGTTATTGTATTCTTAGAGGTAGTATTAATAAAGGTTGGTTTATCAAAACTGCCGATTATCAGCGGTGTTGAACAATACTTTTAAAGTGGAAACAGGTATCAATGCTAAATCAAGCTTGTTTACAGTGGCATTGATTCATCGTGCAGTTTTAAAGATATTGGTTAATGCCGCAAATCTGTGGTATCTTTGGCAAAATGAACACACCTGTAAGTAAATCTTCCCTTTAGGACCTTACAGAGAATGTTTACTCATTCACTTCTGTTCCTGCCCCAGTGGGACTTACATGCTATATTCCCTACACATAGAGTTACCACCCATCCCTTTAATTCCGGACACATATTAATTACACAGGTTCTGTGGCTGGCTGACTTCAAGACTCCATTTCACCTGGTTTTAATCAGCCACAGAACCTGTGTAATTAATGTGTCCAGAATTAAAGGGATGAGGTGGTAACACTACCTACACATCTACACACATACACCAGAGTTAATTTTGGTATGTCAAATAACCAGCCTGTATGTTTTTTTGCAATGGGGAGGAATGCAAAGCACCCTCAAGTAACCAATGAGGGTAAGTCATGGATTTTCATGCATGGGTTACCTTGCAAACACTATGCAACCCTGGTGGAAATCAAACCCATGATCTTAGTACTATGAAACATCAATGCTACTGTGTTTCTCTAGTTGATGATTGGCATATTTGTTGTATGACTTTAACTGAGAACAAAGTTTCTTTCAAATAACGTTTTTTTTTTTAAAGGTACTGTGGAGCATTTTTGAATTTTTTTTTATTTAAATTTCAACTGTAAATCTGTGTTCGTAATTTTTGTTTAATGCTCCAGCTTCCATTGTCCCACATCACTCCTTGTTAAATAGCCGTGGACTAAAAAAATGACAGTAAATATATCGACAGGAAATAGGTCGACGGGGTCAGTAGTTGACAGTTACATATTCTTGTGTCAACCATTTTTATGTTGACCTTTTTTAACCAGTTGACCTTTTGACCATGGCGACATAAGTCCATATTGACCAATTAGCTTTCAAACCTTTAACCCTGTCAACCTTTCAAGACTGTGAACAGTCTAATTTCCATCTAATTTCGTCTAATTTCCACCTATTGACTATATATTTGCTGTCTATCTACCTTGCGGATACCTTTTTAAATAACAACCAAAGTGTTTTGTTGCTACAGAATAAATTCTTGGCCACTGCAATAATTACACCTTATTCCAAGCCCCGCCTTCCCACAGGTCTATTTAATAACAGGACCTGCTGATTACCGTGCAGAAGACTGACACATTTGTAGGGTTCATCACTTGCAATTAACCATGGGATCATTCCTCAGATTACTGTGTGTCCTCTCAGCTCTGACAGCCACAGGTAAGTGCCTGCTACAGTCCATAGTCAGTGTATATATTACCTGCGCTTTCACCTACAGTAGTTTACCTTCGGAAATAGAAACAATATTTTATTTTTTCCATGGGATTCATGAGTTATGAAATGATACTAACAAAAAAAGATACATCACAGAAAAGGTTTATTCATAGTCGTTCTATCCTTTTATTTGCTAAAATATTTTAAGGATCATTTGCAGATATTAGTTACATAGTTTTCTGACCAAACTGCAACATTTATATGCAAAGGGAGCTTATGTACTAAGCATTGGGTATTAATATTGAGATTTATGCTGGAAATTTAAAAGGCCAATGATTTTACTAGCAATACACGGCTAGTTAGAGCATCCCCTTTTATATTTGGGGCATAAACAATATCGGAAGCGCCGGGTTTTTAGAAATTGTCCCAACTCCCTATGTAAATAACTCATATTCTTCTCTGCATCACATGTGGGGAAACACTTTCACAGGGAGCGCCTTTCCAACATCAGAAACTTTCATACAATATATAGGGGGCATGTGTAATAGGGCAATTGTTTACTTCTGTGCATACGTCTAAGTTGCAACATGCCGGTTATGGTATTATACTCGACATGTCACTGGAAGTGGTGCGTATACAGATGCTCACACAGGAGGTCATACTCTGATGGAGAGGAAGGCAGTTACGTGATCACAATACCAACGCCGGAATCCCGCCACCTTACAGTCCCGGCAGTCGGCATGCCGACTAATAGGGACTATTCCCACCTATGGAGTGGGAATATAAGGGGGTGGGGTGGCTTTGTTATGCTTGTTTCCCCCCTTGCCGGGGATCTAAAAGCCAGGATCCCAGTGTCAGTATGGTGACCGGCAGTCTTCTGACCAGTCACGCATACCCAACCCGACGGAGAAGTTGCACCTGCCATAGGGATGCTGCAAGTTTCTCTGGTGCATCTAAAGATGTAGCACTCTGTATTCCTGAGTCTACGGACGCTAATAGTGGGCTACTCAAGTCTTGCACATTCAGAGGCACGGATGTACATCATGGAAGGGCCTTGTAGTGGCATTTGCATAAAGTTGCAGAAGGACAATCGTCAGATACATATGTGGTTGTGTTGACTCAGAATCACCCCCAATGTTTTCTATTGCAATGATACTGATTGGTTACCTATAATTAAGTTGATGTTGTCATTGTTAGCATGTATCTGCGGGATCCGGTCAGGTTCCTGGCAGTCAAATACTGACGCCGGAATCCTGACACTGATTGAAATACATCCAGCAATATGCCATTAGCTCACTCACAGTGTGTCCAAGTTTGGAAGGCCTAATAGTGTGATGCATAATGCGAGACAGATAGCATGCTACATTTTCTCCCAGGGACTGGCGTGTGTTGGGGATGTGTGACAGATGTCATGAGCTGCAAACCTATTTTCCAGTAGAGAGAATTCTCCCCTATAAGATAGGGGAAACGCGTTCCTGTAGGAAACCCCTCCAATAAACAAAGAGGGAGAGTGAATAGTTTTGTGTTACTGATTTGGAGTGAAGGGGAAGCGAAAGCTCATGTCTGCAAAATGAGAAGGAGAGGGTCTCTGTAGCACACTGGTTCTCAAACTCGGTCCTCAGGACCCCACATAGTTCACATTTTCCAGGTCATCTAGATTGGCACAGGTGTTTGACCAACTGTCACATTTCAAAGATCTACAGGTGACCTGAGGACCAGGTTTGAGAACCACTGCTGTAGCACATGAGACTGCAGAGAACGACAGGGAGGCGCTGCCATTCACAGAAGAAGGCCAAATGAAAGAAATGGGCATGTGGATGGGAGATCTTGGCAGTATCCAGACCACAGCAGTAGGGGGATCCCCAAATTCAGACATACCCTAGAATAAAATATCCAGGATGGAATAGGTGAATGGCTGCAGGTGGAATAATTAGGATCCCCCCATTAAGATGTAGTCATCATATTGCTAGAGCTCCCTGAGAAGTACCCCTATAGTGAATGTCGGGGGGTGGGGGCTGTTGCTGCATGGACAGCGGGACTGTCTGGAGACCCTGATTCATATTTGTATGGAAACCCGATGTTTGCATGCAAATATGAAATCTGGGGTCTGCACATGTGCAGAACAGGTCTTGTGATGGTGCTCGCTGCCCCCTGTCAGCCACAGAACAATTAACATGCTGACACATTTGGGGAGCTGAGCTGGGGTGGAATTCAGCACCGCTCTTCTAAACAGGGGCGTGACGCCCCCTTTATGGAGACGTAACAGGATCAGGGTCTGCGTCATCAGATGTAGACTTCCTGGACCCCGGTGTAGAGATCCCACAGCCAGCCTGAGTAAGCTTCAGTTTACACAGGCTCTCCGGTACCTGTAACCATAGCAAATCACCACCGATGGTTGCGATGTCGATCTGAGGCTATGTCCTCAGATGCAGCACTTGGATCCTTGCTAATGCAAACAGGAGGTTCTCTCTCCTATAGACGCCTCCGGCTGCATGGGAATTTTTATTAGATGCACAGCGGCTTCCTTACAGCTGTGCAATTCCTTACAATTATGAATCCGGCCCAGAGTCTTCAAAAGAGTATACAAAAACACTGAAACGGAGGAGGGCACCGTACTCTTTATAATAGATAACTTGACATGTCAGAATCAAACAATCAAGACAAGTGGCGCAGTCCAAAGTTCAAATGGGGGAACAACACCCACTGCCACCAACTGTCATCCCAAACTGACTCACTGGCAGTTGGTGTGCCTCCCCTAATTGAACCGTGGACAGCCCAACCTCTGGAGCTGCCACTGATTGAGACACGTATAAAATGAATAAGTATTTAATTGACAACTAACACCATAAAAAGGAGTAATTATTATTATGAATGATAATATAAAGCACAATAATATTTATAAATAAATGTATAGTTGATCTTGGCTCTTGCCAAATTAATATATATATATATATAGAGAGAGAGAGAGATACAGATGACAGTGGCACTCACAGGACTTCATATTCCAGAAGAAAGGACGGACACTGTGGTCTCTAATCAATCAACGTTTCGGAAATGTAATAGATTCATCAGGATCACAATAATAACCATGCAATACAAATTTAAATACCCTCTTACCTCTCCCTGTGCATCCCCGCCATCACCCTGGCCAACGAGCCTCTGACGACACCCACTTGTGCCGCACA
Source organism: Pseudophryne corroboree (assembly GCF_028390025.1). Classification (NCBI taxonomy): domain Eukaryota; kingdom Metazoa; phylum Chordata; class Amphibia; order Anura; family Myobatrachidae; genus Pseudophryne; species Pseudophryne corroboree. The sequence continues at coordinate 33,415,980 of NC_086453.1, forward strand.
CTTCCTGCGCACCCGGCTGCTCGGGCGGTAGCCTAGCAACAACAAGACAACAGTGACATCTAACGTACATAGCAAGAACAATATTGGCAATGCGATTACGGCATAATAATGCATAGTATGTACACAATTTCTAGAAAGGATGCTCCAGACGCCACATACTGTACTCGTAATAATCAGTTTGGAAACTACCATAAACATATATACATTAGATTACTGTAACCAACATTAATATAGGTAATTTAGTGTGCTACCAAAGGAGTAAAATTATATCTCAGGCTATCAAACACTATAAGGAATATTAGTGACTACACTGGAACCATTAGATGGTCCACAAAAAAAGTGTATTCAATGTATATATAGAGAGGGACACTAGGGCTTGATCTAATAATCCCCAATTACAAGAAACAATTAAGTGGCAAATGCTCGTTCAAGACCCTGGGCACAATGGTGTTCAACCGGTGTATCCACCGTGACTCTCTTTGTAACAGGGCTTTGCCTCTATCTCCCCCTCTCAACCTTTTGGGGACAGAATCTATGATCTTATATCTCAAAGTGGCCAATCCATGATTATGGGACTTAAAGTGTTGAGCCACAGGTTGACTATGGCCACTATTACCCCTGACGTATAGCTGACCTATGGCGTGACATACGTTCTTTAAACTGTCTTGTGGTCTTCCCTACATAGAGAAGACCACAAGGACAGCGGATGATATAAACAACATAGGTACTGCTGTAAGTCAGCACCTGGCATATTGCAATGCGCTCACCAGTATGCGGGTGAGAGAACGAACCGCCATACTCCAGTAATCTATGTATGTTTCTGTTTGTTTCCAAACCGATTATTATTACGAGTATAGTATGTGGCGTCTGGAGCATCCTTTCTAGAAATTGTGTACATACTATGCATTATTATGCCGTAATCGCATTGCCAATATTGTTCTTGCTATGTACGTTAGATGTCACTGTTGTCTTGTTGTTGCTAGGCTACCGCCCGAGAAGCCGGGCATGCAGGAAGTACACGGTGCAAGTGGGTGTCGTCAGAGGAGCCGGCGGCCGGGACGATGGCGGGGATGCACTGGGAGAGGTAAGAGGGTATTTAAACTTGTATTGCATGGTAATTATTGTGATCCTGAAGAAGGTATTCAATTACCGAAACTTTGATTGATTAGAGACCATTATGTCCGTCCTTTCTTCTGGTATATGAAGTCCCATGAGTGCCACTGTCATCTATATCTGTTTATGCGGTTGTGAAACCTGTTTGGAGGCACCCGGGCACCTATATTCATGAGTAGAGAGTGCCGGCATCATCCCATGCTAATATATATATATATATATATATATATATATAGATACGCACAACTTGCAGCTACATGTCCCCTGGCGATGGAATTACACATCCTTATTCTGGCAAAATATTCACCATAAACTGGCCTCTGTCTTGTCATTCTAAATTTGTCATTTATGCCATTATCTGTCCATGTGGACTTTATTATATTGGCAAGACAGAGTGCCAGTTTAAAACAAGGATGGCACAACATAGACAGGCCATCAGAGCAGCCATTAAGACAGGATCCAGTGATCAACCAGTGGCACGCCATTTTTTAAATTCTAAACATAGCATGGCGACCCTGAAATATCGTGTCATTGACCAAGTTCCAGAGTCGATTCGAGGGGGGAATAGACCCCTTAAATTGCTTCAACTTGAGTACCGTTGGATTTTTAGGCTTGACACCCTACGACCAAAGGGGCTCAATGAAACACTGGGTCTAAGCAATTTTTTGTAATTCTGTGCAATTATCTAGAAACTGCCATAAACGGAGCTACACCAGAGGGTATGCACTAAGAAAAAGTATTTTGATGTATAGCAGAACTGGGGTACAGGGGTACAGAATTATTCTCTATGCTGATTTAGTCTGTGTTGAGTTTTTACGTGCTTTAGAGATGTTTTATTTGGTTTATGTATGGGGGTCTTACTACACATGTTGACTTAGGGGTTATTGACATGTATGGCAGTACATGTTTCGGGGTTATGAGTATATGTGGTATTGTAGAAATATGATGTTTTTTAGTCACAGACACAGGGTTCAGTTTACTGCATTACATGTCGCTGGTCATAGATTAGATGTTTCCATAAAGGTTATTGATATACACCCTTATATGGTCTAGGATGGTAGATGTACCATGTATTCCGCATAAGTACACACAGCAACAAATTAGTGGATGTTTTTAAACTTGTATTTTTCACACATGTTACAGTGATCAGTGGCCGCTGAGGTCTCTGTTATTCACGTGTGGTTTAGGGTTATGCACAGTTTTTGTATTATTATTGTTCAGCGCCACACATCATGAGCATTGCTCTCTTATTAAATTTTTTACTAGCTGCACTATTTAATGTGGTTTTTATGCTCTTTTTAATTAAGGACCAGCGGCAGGTATGCACATGAATTCTATGTTTGTTTCTACAGGGTCACCATGGCAACCGTGACCGGAACCCCGCAACGGCATCACGCGACGTCACTTCCGGCGGAAGTGGTCATTCCGAATGGCCGGACGGCGGGCCGGGCACGGCGTGGCCAGTGGGACTCAGACACGGGGAGTGTTCAGGGGGTGAGTGCTTCTATATATTGTGTTTGTTTTTGCACTGTACACCATCCTGATGAAGGGGTCCAGTACCCCGAAACGTTGATGTAGCACTTTATGCACTAAAGTCACTTTTTTGATTTAAAAGTCTCCGAGTGCCGCCTCTTTCATTGCGTTCTATATATATATATATATATATATATATATATATATATATATATCTCCGCAGAAATCCTGCACTCACATCAAAAAGAACATATTATTATCATTATTATCCTTTATTTATATGGCGCCACATGGGATCTGCAGGTCCCAATTACAGAGTACACAAATAAGCAAAACATGAAGACAGTGACTTACAGTTCAATACAATATAGGAGTAGTAGAGGGTAGATAAACATAGCTGCGTCAGTAAATAGCACTGAAATAAGTATCAGGGTGGCAGAAAACCATCAAAGGGAGTATTGAAAAGAAGATAAGTTAAGAAAGAGACGTAAAAGCACACGAGGGAAGAGGACCCTGCTCGTGAGAGCTTACATTCTAAAGGGGAGGGAATGATCAGTATGCGAAGTATATGAAGTCCATTTTCCTAGGTGGACAAAGAGAAGATCTAGACCAGAGTGTAGTGACAAAAATACTAAATTTTAAATAATGGCAGTGTGTGGAGTATCCCTGACACTAAACCCCAAAAACACAACTGAAGAGATGTAAAAATATTGTATTGACATCAACTTAATACATAACACAAAAAAAAAACAACACAATCAAAATAAGCTTATTAAAAATGTACTTATTTCAGAATGGTCATACAATGTACAGAAAATTCAATAAAAAATATTTGCCTGGTTCTCTCCAGTCACTAAAAACATCAGTTGTTCCACAAAACTTATTATCTGGGTATGAAAGAAAACCATGGTGTGAAATTAGACATTTTCAAGGCTGTACGCCTGGCGGATATTCAAGGTGTCCCTAAGCATGAGATCTCGAAGACGCCATGACGCATTGGTTATGGTTGTGTCGGCCCCTTTGCTCTTCAACCAGTGGGAAGGAAGTCGACCCTCCTGTTCTGTCTGTCTATATCAACTGTGGGGTGCTCCCAGTGGTTTACCACCTACAAGGGTAGGTCCACAAATATATCTATTGTGTCCAAATAAATCATAGGTGCACTCGCCAATAAAATTCTTACACGTGATGCAAAATGACAAAGATTTATTTCAGTCCAAGTCGGGCTTATACTGGTCAACGTTTCGATACAAATTTCTGGAACTTTTTCAAGACAAGCTTCCGTAGTAGCAGAAAACATCCACAATGAATCTGTAGTTGAACAATAAAAAATAAAAAAACACAAACAAAAACATAAATACTTTGTCTCCCAGTGCCCATAAGCACACATTATACTGGATATACTTAATAGATAAGTGAATCACTTAAAGGTATACAAAGCCATTACACAGGACCAAAGTGCCAAAGGATAAAATACCTATCAGACCCATGTTAGAGTGTTAGATAGAACAGACACCAGAGCTAATCAAGAAAATAGATCACACGGACCAAAGCAGAAATATTCACCCAACGGTGTCATAACAGGTATACTCACAACAACAGCCACCAGCAGCAACTACTTCACAAATTGTTAGATGAGGTTTCTAGGTGATCCATGGATATAGAGGAAATACATCTCACTTACAAAAAAAGGAAGTGGAATATAAACCTCTAAACACCATATTACCAATGTGACACCCACCAAAGGCTAACATACTCACAGTGAGTCAGTAACCTCTAATCCATCCAAGTAGGTCAACGGAGGGAAAACATATACTGTAATCACAACATAGGTCATATAAAAAGATCATAAAAGCAACCAGACTCAGTGTAAAAAACAAATAATCAACAGGATCGTAGATCAACTCCTAGACCATACTGGAGCCATGCTGAACATAACACTGTATCATAGCCTTATAAAGCAAGGGACAGGAAGTACCAGGTGCCACAACTGATTACATAAGGACACACGCCAAACTCCCCAACGCACTCACTAATACCTATGCCAAACATATATGTATGTATCTAAACCGGTGTGCTGGCGGCATAGGTGTGTTAAAGCGGCATGCAGGTAAAATGTCAGTCAATATTAACAGAGGACGGGGCCCACCTCCTCCATCTGGGACCCCTCCTCCATAGCTGGAAGCGCAGTAGAGTGTGAGCACTAGGCAGCTCAGACCAGGAGCATTTAACAGAGTAGGGGGCCCCTGCGCAGACTGCGGGTGGGCGCCCTCCTCTGTACGACGTAGTAGACTCTGGCATCATGCAAGAGTCTACTGTGCATGCGCAGGTCTCCAGAAACATGGCGCCCACCATGGTCCGGAGACCAAAATAACTATTGCGCATGTGTGGTGCCCATTTTGGCTGCCTTTTTCAACCCGGTTGCAGCACCTGACGCTAGGCTCCGGAAAGGTAAATTGCACCTAATATAGAAACGGCTATGGCTCAGGCTGCATGTGCAGATCTCTGGGAAGATGGCGCTGCTGCAATTTTCCAGGAGATCTCCTTACTGCTCATGTGACCAGAGGCGTAACTAGGGTTTTTGGAGCCCAGGGCAAGATCAATAATGGCGCCCCCCCCCCAAAAAAAATAAAAATAAAATAATAATAATAATTTTTTCTTAATAAAAATAATAAATTAATAAAATGATAATTAAAAAAAAATACAAAAGGAAAGGTATGTGCAGATGCCACCGGTGTCACTGCATATAAAGATGTCAGGGTGTGTATGTATGTGTATGTAGGTGCAGTGGTCGAAGTTGAATTTTTGAAGGTGGAATGAAAGAGTGCAGATAGAAATTATGCGCGCGCCGAAGGCGCGCGCGCTCCGGAAAAGGGGCGCGGTCACTCAAAAGGGGCGTGTCCTTCAGTGTAGTAGGACCCCTTATATTATCTAGTACTGGTGCCCCTTTCACATTATAGCACACGGTATGAGCCGAAATTCACATTATAGCACACAGTATGAGCCGAAATTCACATTGCCCCACACGGCATGAGCCGAAATTCACATTATAGCACACAGTATGAGCCGAAATTCACATTACCCCACATGGTATGAGCCAAAATTCACATTATAGCACACGGTATGAGCCAAAATTCACATTATAGCACACGGTATGAGCCAAAATTCACATTACTCCACATGGTATGAGCCAAAATTCACATTTCCCCACATGGTATGAGCCGAAATTCACATTACAGCACACGGTATGAGCCGAAATTCACATTACAGCACACGGAATGAGCCAAAATTCACATTACCCCACATAGTATTAGCCGAAATTCACATTATAGCACACGGTATTAGCCAAAATTCACGTTACAGCACATGATATGAGCCACAATTCCCATTATAGAGTTAGGGGATCCTACACCCAGAATTAACATGGCCTGTGGGGCACTATGATGAGGGGAGCCCACCCCCTTAATAGACTAATTGCAGAGTTTAACAGCGGAAGGGCTGCAGCGGTTTCTCACCCCGAGCTGCGGCGCTTCTGCCACCTCCGACACTCCACATCTTCGGCACCACCCGGGATGCAGAGCACCGCACCGGGTATGCACCCTTTTCAGTGTGGTCTGCTGCGCTCCAAAGGGGTTCTTGTTTCATGCTGCAGGATCCCGATGTGCGCCTTCCTCCCCGCTGTTACTGTCACGGTAAGCATTAGTATCGTTTACCGCAGAGGCCATTTTCTGAGGCATATGTGTTAAACCTCAGGAACTGAGATGCCCTTCTCACCATACAGCTGTGTGGCCGAGCCGGGCGGGGGGACAGCCAGCAGCAGCATGCCGGATATCTTAGAATGTAAGCTCTCACGAGTAGGGCCCTCTTCCCTCATGTGCTTATACTTTTCTTACTTTAATAATCCTCAACTGCCCAGATCCCACAGTTTTTTGACCACCTGGAACTTATCTCTATGTATACTGGTGTAGTTATGCTTAGTTGCCCTGTACTTGTCCTATATTGTATTCAACTGTAAGTCACTGTTTTCCTATTTTTTTATGTGCATTTGTACTCTGTAATCGGGCGCTGCGGAACCCTTGTGGCGCCATATAAATAAAGGATAATAATAATAATAATAATAATAAAATATCAGCAGCAGAGGGTGCGGGCTGTATATACTTGAGGCAGCTGGATATTCAACAGTGCTGAAAGCCTCCGGAGCCCGCACCCCCGGAGCTGCAGTACACCGGCAGAGGACACCCATCCCCCGAACCCTGCGTAGCCCAAAGCCGAAGATCAGCAGCATGTTGAACGCGGAAGCAGAAGCTGCTTATTGCCGGTCAGCATGCTGCTGATCTCCGGCTTTGGGCTCCGCACGTGCATTACAGCCCCCACCCTCGGCTGCTGATATCCGGCATGCTGCCCCTGCTGCTGGCTTTCCACCCGCCCGGCTCGCCCACCCAGCTGGATGGTGAGTGAGAAGGGCATCTCAGTGCCCGTGGTTTAATACATATCTCTCTTCGGTAAATGGCCATTAGTACATCCCACACACACTGATTACACACACACAGACTGGCCACCCCCAAATCCTACACACACCCACTCAGACTACACACACACATTCTCATACTTTCCTCTCCCCCACACACACACTGGACTGCAAAAATTTACACACACTGACACTGTTCCACACACACACAATTAACACACACTCACATTGTCCCACACACACAATTAACACACACGCACACTGTCCCACACACCAGTGGCGTGCGGTGAGGTCAGTGGCGTGCGGTGAGGCACTACAGCCATAATGTCCGCCGAATCCTGCCGATGACCCCTACCGCCACCGAGCCAATGCCCGCCACTGCCTCTGAGCCGATGCCCGCTGCCACCACCAATGGCTTACAAACTCGCCCACCATCAACTGACCCAGCCCTCCGCCACTAATTTGCAACTCAGTCCAAAGTCGCCAATGCCCGCTGCATGCCTGCTCATCATACTTGTGATATATTGTACATTTTTATAGAAAAAAATAATAATCAGTGTTTGGGACTGGGAAGGGAGTGGGAGGAGGACATGAATGCAATTTTGTTGTCCAGGGTTTCCATTAACTTAATGGAGAAGGGTCTGAATGGGTTAAAAATGTAAAAAAAAACTGCGTGAGGTCCCCCTCCTAAGTATAACCAGCCTCGGGCTCTTTGAGCCGGTCCTGGTTGTTTAAATACTGGGAAAAAATTGGACAGGGGTTCCCCGTATTTAGACAATCAGCATCGGGCTCTTAGTCCGGTCCTGGTTCCAAAAATACGGGGGACAAAAGATGTAGGGGTCCCCCCGTATTTTTAAAACCAGCACCGGGCTCCACTAGCCAGGGACATAATGCCACAGCCGGGGGACACATTTATCTGCGGCCGTGGCATTACCCCCCCAACTAGTCACCACTGGCCGGGGTTCCCTGGAGGAGTGGGGACCCCTTAAATCAAGGGGTCACCCCCCTCCAGGCACCCAAGGGCCAGGGGTGAAGCCCGAGGCTGTCCCCCCCATCCGTGGGCTGTGGATGGGAGGCTGATAGCCATGTAAGTAAAAAAAGAATATTGTTTTTTGTTGTGGAACTACAAGGCCCAGAAAGCCTCCCCCGCTTGCTGGTACTTGGAGAACCTCAAGTACCAACATGCAGGGAAATAACGGGCCCGCCGGTACCTGTAGTTCTACAACAGAAAAAATACCCAAATAAAAACACAACTCACACACCGTGACAGTAAAAATTTATTAAAGCACACTGACACACTCACACATACTTACCTATATCCCACGCCGGTCACGTCCACTTGTCCAGTAGAATCCAATAGGGGTAGCTGTAAAAATGAGAGACACATTACTTACCTACATCCCACGCCGGTCACGTCCACTTGTCCAGTAGAATCCAGTAGGGGAATCTGTAAAAATGAGAGACAGATTACTTACCTACATCCCACGCCGATCACGTCCACTTGTCCAGTAGAATCCAATAGGGGTACCTGTAAAAATGAGAGACAGATTACTTACCTACATCCCACGCCGGTCACGTCCACTTGTCCAGTAGAACCCAATAGGGGTACCTGTAAAATTGAGAGACAGATTACTTACCTACATCCCACGCCGGTCACGTCCACTTGTCCAGTAGAATCCAATAGGGGTAGCTGTAAAAATGAGAGACACATTACTTACCTACATCCCACTCCGATCAAGTCCACTTGTCCAGTAGAATCCAATAGGGGTACCTGTAAAAATGAGAGACAGATTACTTACCTACATCCCACGCTGGTCACGTCCACTTGTCCAGTAGAATTCAATAGGGGTACCTGTAAAAATGAGAGACAGATTACTTACCTACATCCCACGCTGGTCACGTCCACTTGTCCAGTAGAATCCAGTAGGGGAATCTGTAAAAATGAGAGACAGATTACTTACCTACATCCCACACCGGTCACGTCCACTCGTCCAGTAGAATCCTGTAGGGGAATCTGTAAAAATGAGAGACAGATTACTTACCTACATCCCACGCTGGTCACGTCCACTTGTCCAGTAGAATCCAATAGCGTTACCTGTAAAAATGAGAGACACATTACTTACCTACATCCCACGCTGGTCACGTCCACTTGTCCAGTAGAATCCAATAGGGGTACCTGTAAAAATGAGAGACAGATTACTTACCTACATCCCACGCTGGTCACGTCCACTTGTCCAGTAGAATCCAATAGGGGTACCTGTAAAAATGAGAGACAGATTACTTACCTACATCCCACGCCGGTCACGTCCACTTGTCCAGTAGAATCCAATAGGGGTACCTGTAAAAATGAGAGACAGATTACTTACCTACATCCCACGCCGGTCACGTCCACTTGTCCAGTAGAATCCAGTAGGGGAATCTGTAAAAATGAGAGAGAGATTACTTACCTACATCCCACGCTGGTCACGTCCACTTGTCCAGTAGAATCCAATAGGGGTACCTGTAAAAATGAGAGACAGATTACTTACCTACATCCCACGCTGGTCACGTCCACTTGTCCAGTAGAATCCAATAGGGGTACCTGTAAAAATGAGAGACAGATTACTTACCTACATCCCACGCCGGTCACGTCCACTTGTCCAGTAGAATCCAATAGGGGTACCTGTAAAAATGAGAGACAGATTACTTACCTACATCCCACGCTGGTCACGTCCACTTGTCCAGTAGAATCCAGTAGGGGAATCTGTAAAAAATGAGAGACAGATTACTTACCTATATCCCACGCTGGTTACGTCCACTTGTCCAGTAGAATCCAATAGCGTTACCTGTAAAAATGAGAGACACATTACTTACCTACATCCCACGCCGGTCACGTCCACTTGTCCAGTAGAATCCAATAGGGGTACCTGTAAAAATGAGAGACAGATTACTTACCTACATCCCACGCCGGTCACGTCCACTTGTCCAGTAGAATTCAATAGAGGTACCTGTAAAAATGAGAGACAGATTACTTACCTACATCCCACGCTGGTCACGTCCACTTGTCCAGCAGAATCCAATAGGGGTACCTGTAAAAATGAGAGACAGATTACTTACCTACATCCCACGCTGGTCACGTCCACTTGTCCAGCAGAATCCAATAGGGGTACCTGTAAAAATGAGAGACAGATTACTTACCCACATCCCACGCCGGTCACGTCCACTTGTCAGTAGAATCCAATAGGGGTACCTGTAAAAATAAGAGACAGATTACTTACCTACATCCCACGCCGATCACGTCCACTTGTCCAGTAGAATCCAATAGGGGTACCTGTAAAAATTAAAATGATACTTACAAACTGCAATCCACAGGAGGAGAGAGAGAGAGAGAGAGAGAGAGAGAGAGAGAGGGGGGGGGGGGGGGAGAGAGACTAACCTGCTGCTGCTGCTGCTGGGGAGATCGGCACACACTGCAGGGCCACGACGGGAGGACGGAGCCGGCGGAGGAGGGGGAGAGCCGCACACCGCCGCTCCTGTCAGCGGCAGCGGAGGAGGACGGGGCGCACACTACAGACGCCAATAACCGCCGGGACAATTAACAAACACACACAAAATTAACACACGCACACTGTCCCACACACAATTAACACACACGCACGCACACTGTCCCACACACACAAATAACACACACGCACACTGTCCCACACACACAATTAACAAACACGCACTGTCCCACACACACACAATTAACACACTCACACTGTCCCACACACACACACACACACACACACACACACACACACTTAACACACGCACACTGTCCCACACACACACAATTAACACACACGCACACTGTCCCACACACACACAATTAATACACACGCACACTGTCCCACACACACACAATTAACACACACGCACACTGTCCCACACACACACAATTAACACACACTCAAACTGTCCCACACACACACACAATTAACACACTCACACTTCCCACACACACACACACAATTAACACACACACAATTAACAAACACGCACTGTCCCACACACACAATTAACACACTCACACTGTCACACACACACACACACACACACAATTAACACACACACACTGTCCCACACACACACAATTAACACACACACACACACACAATTTACACACACTCACACTGTCCCACACATACACAATTAACACACACGCACACTGTCCCACACACACACAATTAACACGCACTCAAAACTGTCCCACACACACAATTAACACACTCACACTGTCACACACACAATTAACACACACACACAATTAACACACGCACACTGTCCCACACACACACACAATTTACACACACAAACTGTCCCACACACACAATTAACACACTCACACTGTCCCACACACAATTAACACACACGCACTGTCCCACACACAACACACACGCACACTGTCCGACACACACACAATTAACACACACACACTTAACACACACACACAAAATGTCCCGCATCCCCTTCCCGCTCACCTGCACTCACTGCTGTTCAGGGGCCGCACGCACGCACGCCCCCCCCCCCCCCCCACCCGAGGTCGCGCACGCGCATGCGCGCACCTCCGCGGTCGCGATCGCGTACACAGTCACTTTGCAGGGGGGAGTAGGGGGAGGCTCCTGGCTGCCGCTGCCTGTCTATTGTGACAGGCACAGCAGCCGGGGAGACAGGGAAAGCGCCGCGGGTAGCGCCGGCGGAATCCCTGAAGCATGGGGCGAGTGGGCCGTGCAGGTGCCGGTGGCGCCCCCCTCTGTTGGGGCTGCCATGGCGCCCAGGGCACGTGCCCTGCTCGCCCCGTGCTAGATACGCCTCTGCATGTGACTCACCAGCCACACCTGAATCAGCCCCGTTATTCACTGTTTACTCTCTGGTCAGTGAACTGCACAATAGTCTGGATTCCAGATGAGCAGCAAATAGGACCGTACATCTAAAGAATACAAGAATGTCAGTATACAAGCAGTGCCAGAATCTACTGGAAATTAGTCTCATCATAATACTGGATTGCTGCTTTAGACAGACATTTTACCTACTGTATACTGTATGTCACTTTAATACGGGATCCGGTCTGAAGATCGACAGTGTCTAGGTCGACAATGTTTAGGCCGACCACTATAGGTCGACAGTCACTAGGTCGACATGGATGGAAGGTCAACAGGGTTTCTAGGTCGACATGTGCTAGGTCGACAGGTCTAAAGGTCGACATGAGTTTTTCACATTTTTTTTCTTTTTTTGAATTTTTTCATACTTAACGATCCACGTGGACTACGATTGGAACGGTAAAGTGTGCCGAGTGAAGCGGTAGCGGAGCAAAGGCACCATGCCCGAAGCATGGCGAGCGAAGCGAGCCATGCGAGGGGACGCGGTGCACTAATTTGGGATCCCGGTCACTCTACGAAGAAAACGACACAAAAATAAATAAATCCTCATGTCGACCTTTAGACCTAGCACATGTCGACCTAGAAACCCTGTCGACCTTCTATCCATGTCGACCTAGTGACTGTCGACCTATAGTGGTCGACCTAAACATTGTCGACCTAGACACTGTCGATTTGATGAACCACACCCCTTTAATACATTTCTAGCACACATGATTTGTCAGTGGAGATGTGTCCTCCTCATAAATATAGCCTCAATACGCAACGCAGCGGGATATATGAGATGTCTGGCATGAGTGAACTGTCAGCTCCCGTGCAACTCTGCTAGCCTCAGGCTTCTTTGTGTGCTGAAAATGCTGCTTAATCGCAACGCAATATGACTAGGGTGCATCAGGAGACTGCGCTGATTCATTTCATATGCGACACTTGTACAGTATATTGTGCGTGACTAAGGTGTCTATTTACTAAGCCTTGGATGGAGATAAATTGGATGGAGATAAAGTACCAGCCAATCAGCTCCTAACTGTCATTTTTCATACACGGCCTGTGACATGGCAGTTAGAAGCTGATTGTCTGGTACTTTATCTCAAGCAACTTTATCTCCATTCAAGGCTTAGTAAATAGACCCCATGGCATTTAAACAGAATAGAATAGGGAATATAATATATATTCAGGTTAAACTAGATGGAATACTGGTCTTTTTTCAACCTCACCAACTATGTTACTATGTGACAAATGTCACCATTGCAAATAACGCAAATAACCGACTTGGAAACTGCGGGAACACCACTTGCCATTGATGTAAGAGGTGAACGTCGGCTATGAAGGTGCGTGAGGGTCGACTGACATGCTACAGTTGAGCAGCTCACCGTCAAAATGAACCTGGGGGCTACCAGCAAGCTCTCTCCGCAGCATCATCATGGTATTTTTCTTTGAAAAAATACCCGATGTCCTGCTGCACATGCGACGCCGCCAATCACTACCGCAACTGTTTGGCTCACCCCGTTGCAACTACCCCCACGCTGCAAAAGAGCACCCCCCCCCACACACAAATGTATACTTACCAGGCCCAGGAGCTGGTGTCGGCAGCTCCAGGAGGCTGCCGGGTGCTGGATCCTGCTGCTGTGTGTGACCCCCAGTGCTGTAAAGTGAGCTGCCACTTTGCAGCATCAGTTTACTGTACAGGGGTCACTGCGCAGCAGATGGAGGACAGACCTGATGCCCTAGCAGCACTCACTGGAGCACCGATCACTGGCTCCTGGCACTGGTATGTTATTATTATAATTTTTTTATAAAGGTTATCAGCTGGTGTGTCCATCGGACAAATGGCCAGGTCCTGCACAGCTTTCTCCGCCGGGGGGCAGAGACAGCTGGGCAAAAGGCTGCAGATCGCAGTGCTGCCCTGTGATTACACCAGCCTGAGCTGGCATTATTATCACTGGTGTAAATGTTGGTTTACTTACAGGACTAAAAGCATCACTTTAAAAATACATTCAATACACTTTAAAATGGAGCCGCTGCGGCCGCTATAATCAATCCTTAGCCTACGTACTTTTTACACAGTTAGCGTACAAAAGCCCCGTACCATGTACGCACTTTGCGTACAAACGCAGCGGCGGACGTACAAAGTACACACGGTGCATACACACACAAAGACACGCCGTGAGCACTTTGCAGCTACACGTGTGACTAGATTACACTTTTATATAACACTAGCAGGGAAAGAGAGACACGACACCAATTTGTATTTCAAAGACTATGTTGGGGTCTGACCCACCAACGGTTCTTTACTAGCAGGGGGTTACAATAACAACAATACAATACAATAAGAAAATGGCTACAGTCAATGATACATACGTTTTGTTTGCCTGCGCTTCCCGGCCCGGTCCTCAATCATCAAAGTAGATGACCTTCAGAGTCTGTGTGGGACCGGGCATGCAGCTGGCTTTTTATACAATAGTCCAAAACCTAATACAATGGAATCTGTCATCCTTTCACCTATAGGTCACTGGGATGGTCATTTACAGTACAGGAGAGGTCATAGGTCGGTATGAATAGGTGGGCGATGTCTGGTCCAGGTGCACTTGCAGATGTTCTCCACTGGGTTCCCGCCGAATATCAGGAGTACAGTAAATACAGTTAATATTAATATTCTACTCCTGCACATAACTATTCGCAGGAGCGTGTGATCTTCTGCAAACCAACACCAGAATATTGCTCTAAAAATACCCTACAGCTGGATACCAAACACCACCTTATAACCTAATTCTGTCCCCTCATATACTGTAAAGGTGAATCCCTTTGTTATTATACCCTTTAAGCAGGTGTAACTCGCTGCTGTGGTGCATGTAGACTATGTGTATATTGTGCACTATGTGGATTAAATATGTAATGTGTTTTTATGGCTTTTCCATGCGATTCCAATCCCTACCGTAATTACCCATACCACGCGCTAACGCGCATGACCACGTGAGCGGTCACACGCAATTTGCGAATATGTGCACGCACGGCAGAAAAAGTACGCTCATGGAGGCCATCTGTGTGTAGTTTGTACGTGACGTGTGTACTGCAATATTTTTCGACTTCGACACTGGGCACAATGCAGTGGTTTTTTTTTTGGTTTTTTTAGTAAATTTAGCCACATCGCATTTCCCACTGAGTATGGGAAATGCAATTTGGGTTACTAAAAAATGACAATTAAAGGGTTTGGAGCAGGTTTTTTTTGTTGTTGGGTCATGGGAAGTGGCTTTGCACTTTCCATGACCCATATTGTGACCTTTAAAGTTGAAAAACAATGTTCTATATTTCTGTACTTTCTTGATTGAAGTGTAATTGTCAGCAGCTAGACAGGGAGGCTTCAAAAGGTATCTGTCTGTTTGTGGTATAGCAGATGTGAAAAGTAACTAGACAAATGTATGTCTCGCTTTTAGCAAAATTTCCCCTAGTTAACCCTATAAGCACATATATAGTATTAATCATAGAAGTTACTAGAAGTATGACGTATAAGGTAAAGTTTTTGCTAGCCAAAAAGATAGAGCTTTATGCATACTTGCCTACTTTTGAAAAGGCATTTCAGAGAGATGTGAAAGTAAAGGGGGGTACACACGGAGAGATCCGTGCTTAAAATCTAAGCAATCTTGCTAGATTGCTTAGATTTTAAGCACGGATCTGCCGTGTGTATGCCTCCCAGCGATAGCGATGCGCGGCCCCGCGCATCGCTATCGCCGGTGCTAGATTGAGCCTGCATGCAGGCTCAATCTAGCGGGTCGCTCACTTCACCGTTGTGTGAAGTGAGCGGCCCGCCGTCGGCTTTCCCCCTCGCTCAGCACATCGCGCTGTGCTGAGCGGGGAGATAGATGTGTGCTGAGCGGTCTGTGTTAAGATCGTTCAGCACACATCTCTCCCGTGAGTACCCCCCTTAACACCTACTCCTACTGTATAAGTGTGGGCGTGTACTGCTACATCTGAGAAGCGTGTCATAAAAATGACTTACATCCAAACATAAATGAGCCCCAAAGGTAGTAAGATCTACTTGTAGAAGAAAAGACACTGATATTTTGCAGGATTTGTTTGTGTATTGTGTTTTACAAGAGGTTCCATATACTGTAAGTGGCCACAAGAAACCTTATTTAAAATGCATGTAGCCATAGGGATCATTGTACCTTATAACCAATGCAGGGAAATAGCTCTGATGATCCCATTTGAATCTATGTATCTATGATTTCTTTTTGTCCCCCAAGAATGTAACAGCTATTGAGTGTGAGGTTTTGACCGTAAAAAAAAAAACAAAAAAACTTTGTAGACCTCATGCCCAATTTTGGATTACCATGGGTGTGCGCACTTCCGATACTCACGGGATCCAATTTAAAAATATGGTTGCAGGGTTTTCAGCTTTGAAAACCCCGTACACAAGAAAATAGTCAGATACCTACCTGTCCAGTATTTTTCCAGCTCCCAGTGATCTCCCCTCCATCTTTCCACTGCACTGAGGAGGTGGCTCCTGGAAGGCAAGGGGGCTGCTGGGACTTGTAGTTCTCCATGCTGCTGCCTATGGACATTCATGGGGGGGAGGGGGTGTTACACACACACACACACACACACACACACACACACACACACACACACACACACACACTCACACATACTCACATATACTTACACACACCTGCACACACGCATGCTTACACACACCGCTGCTGCAGTCGGGATCCAGAGCAAGAAGACACTGTTTTGGAAGGTAATTAATTAAGGACTTATTAAGCTAATTGGAAACTTCCAATTACTTAATTAGTCATTGGGGGGAGGTGCTGCAAGGGTGCCAGAGCAAGTCCTGCTGATTTTTACGTAAAAATAAAAATTTTAGGAAAAATCAGACTTGTTCTGAGTGTCACAACTGAGGGCCTGAGCTGACGGGAGGCAGCCTCAGTTGTAGGGGCTGAGATGTACCGGAACCTGGGAGGTTGTATCAGACCCCTGGACATGTAAGTAACATGAATAATAACTGCCCGAAGGCGTGACCACGACAACTTGGATAAAAGTCAATGATGTTTATTATGACAACTCCGCAACACAGCAGCAGTAAAAGAAAACGTAAAAGTCAGCAAAGAATAAATACAGTTCCTGGGTACTACAGGATGGCAGGAGCCACAGGGCACTGGTAGTGTGAGATAGTTCTTATGATCTTCTAGATGGAAAGTCCTTACCAGGCCCGACTGTAGCAATGGAGATAACCCAGGATTGTGCCAGCTGGTGTTCCAGGAAAAGCTGGGTTGCTGAAGATAAAACAGCTGCTGTGGATACTGGCTGGAACCAGACTGTTGTTAGCACGGAGTGGATACTGGCTGGAACCAGTTAAATAATAAATGAACTTGGGAGCGATGAAATATGAACTGAAATGTAGAACTTGAGAGCGGAGAAATAATAATACCGGTGGAGAGTGGTAAAGTGTAGAAAGGACACCGGCCCTTTTAAGGGAAGCTGTACTCTGCTGGAAGCTGAGCTGGAAGCAGGTAATGTTGTAGCTGGAAACAGATGAATCCACAATGGATTGGAGAGTCAGGCTACACCGCAGGTGGAATGCTGGTGCGGGTCTCTATGGTGGAAGTCTTGAGACAGGAGCTGGAACCTGGAAGACAATCACAGGAGAGAGACAAACAGGAACTAGGTTTGACAACCAAAGCACTGACGCCTTCCTTGCTCAGGCACAGTGTATTTATACCTGCAGCAAGGAAGGGATTGGCTAGGCAATTATGCAGATTATCAATACTGAGAACAGATTGGTGGAAATGATCAGCTGACAGAATCCAAGATGGCTGCGCCCATGCAGACACTTGGAGGGAAGTTTGGTTTGTAATCCATGTGGTAATGAAAACAGTAATGGCGGCGCCGGCCACCGGAGACAGGAGGCGCCAGGCTGACAGATGCACATCCAACCACGCGGACACAGCGGAGGCCGCGGCTGACGTAATCGCCACTCAGACACTCTGCATGCAGAAGTTCAGGGACGGCGGCGGAGGCCGCGGGAGACGCCATGCCAGGTGTAATATGGCGTTTACTGTGACAGCGTCCCAGAGTGACAGGAGAGGATACAGGAATGTACACATCAGGATAACAGATGGAATCCGGTCCTGGAGCGCTGAGCCAGCCTTAGGAGGCATCTGATGGGTAAGAAATGGCGTCCAGATACCCGGATCGTGACACTGAGGGTGCGACTTTCTTTCCTGCAATTGAATAGGAAAAACCCTGCAACTGCGGGAAAAACCCAATGCCTCAGGGTTTTTAAAAAAACATGCACACAATTGAATATGCCCCTTTTACACTCAGTATCAGTAGTTTCACACAAGCAAATTCAGAAGAGCCTCCAAATGTAATATTTACTTATTGGTGACAGCCGTACTAGCCTATTCAGTACACACACAGCAGGGTAAGTGCAAGCGGGGGTCGGGAGAAATGGACGAGGTGTAGAGGTTAGGGATGGAGCCACATTAAGGGTGTGTGTAACAGTAGATGGGGGCGGGGCTGAGTGGAGGGGAGGAGTGGAGGCTGATCAGCAGAAAGTGAGTTACAACTCTTACTATGTAATCAGCTCCTATAACACTCGGTGCGGAAGGATCTAGTCAAATGTCACAATCATCATCTGTAGAGCACTTCCATCTAGATAGAGCCTACTGGGCCCCTCCATCAAACCTGTGCCCCGGTAATTAGACCCCCCCCCCTCAACGACCATGTCTGTTAGAAGATAAGCGTCTCGCCATCCAGTTATCTGGTTCCGCACATCTACAGTATTTGTTACATTGTTATCTTGTACTTGCAGGTTTGTCTCGCACATGCAGACTCTGCGTGGGACTTGATTCTTCCTCCTGCTCTGGGACAACCATGACGTGCCCCGCGGATAATGCTTGTGGCGGTAGCCGTACAATAACGAGCCTAAGTATGTTATTTGGTTCTGTGATTTACATAAAATAGCAATACGCAATCACTGTTTATACAAATAAGTGAATCTGCTCGATGTGCTTCCACTTTTAAAGAAGCAAAGTGGCCTACATGGAGTCCAGATAGTAAGAAGAGGATTGCTAGTCTTTACCATATGGAAGAGAAGATATAATAGAAGGATTATCCTTCTGGGACTATGGGGGAGATTTATCAAAGCTTGGAGAGAGATGGATGGAGATAAAGCACCAACCAGCTCCTAAAATGTTTGGCTGGGGACAGTAGCGCTTGGAGATGAGAGCGTCTCCAAGCGCCCACTGAATGCCGTAGGACCCGGGTCCGGTGTGAAGGGTGAGGACCCGGGAATAATCCAGGTCATCACCCACTCTCCTAGCGGGAGGAATGGGCTGCCGGAGGGGAGGGTTAGTTTTAGGCTGCGGGAAGGGAAGGATAAGGATAGTATAGTTGCTCAAACCTGTGGGAATTCATACAAACTGCCGTAAGAGCTGGCCCTAGGCATAGGCAAACTAGGCAAATGACTAGGACATTTGGGATGCCAAGGGGCACACTCAGCTTCTGCTGATTAAAATCATATGCGGCATGCCTATATTCTGTGTGTGACTGCGGCTGTATCTGCATATGAAATGCTACGTTACAGTGTATTCCTCGAAATCACTGTAACTTAGCATTTCATATGCAGATACAGCCACAGTCGCACACACAATATAGGCATGCTGCATATCATTTTAATCAGCAGAAGCTACTTGTGAATCCTAGCCACATACTGTAGTAATGCAAATAAAACACATTTTCATCAAAAAATGCACCCGACGTTAGCAGAGCTGCCAGCTGACTCATGCCAGGCATCTCCTGCTGCATGGCGTATTGAAGCAAGATGTATGAGGACACATCTGTATCCAATGAGATGCAGAGGTCACAGTGTTAGCGGCTGTGTGAGTGTTGTGTACAGGTGGGTTGGTTGTGCAATAGTTTGGGAATTTCACAAAGGGAAAAAGAATCAGATTTTAGTGGGTGCACTCCATCCCCTTAGTTTATTGTTTAAAATACAATTTATTTCATTTATTTAAAATTCGTTATAGACATACCTCCCTCTTCTGAAAGCCTGTTGGGCTAAATATATTATTTTCAAATCAGCCTTATTTAGGGCTGAGTAAAGCGAAGTGTTAAAGAGTAAAAAAAAAACAAAAAAAAACGTGACAAGAATAATGTGATAAAATTAACTAATAATGTGTTGGTGAATAAAGTGTTAAAATAATCTTCGTACACGTTCTATCGTGTGTAAATTATTTATTAAAGACTTCTCCTACTATTGGCTTCTGATTTGTATCCAAAATGGTTTCAATGCCTTGTGTGTAACGTAATGTATCCAAAAATATGCCTTTTCTGATCTTGCTGCTAGTGCTTAAAAGCCTAAAGCCAGGTGTTTACATGCAGAGTAATAATTGATACATTTGTATCCACAATGGTTTAAATACCATGGCCAATATTTACTAAAAAATCGAGTTTGCCCGATTTGTGATTTTTTTTCTAAGTCCCAATCCGGGAATTCACTAAGCACCAATCTCGGCAGTGTTTGGACTATTCGTAATGGTTTGAATGACAACGTTCACAAATACGAATGAATAGACCATCGGTCAAATGCGGCTGTTATTTCATAGAATACGGGTATTCACTATTCCTTCGTATTTGGGTGTTAGTTTCTGAGTGCTCAAGTGCGGGTCTGTTTTTTTTCGATTCGTTAAAAAAAGCAGCAATAAAATAGACCTGCTTTTTCCAGTCGAGTTTGGATAACTATGCACGGATCAGTGAGATCTGTGCATGGTTATCTATGGGAAAGGGTCTGTTTAGTGTAAAATCTGAAAAAAAAATTGCGTGGGGTCCCCCCTCCTAAGCATAACCAGCCTCGGGCTCTTTGAGCCGGTCCTGGTTGAAAAAATATGGAGAAAAAAAATTACAGGGGTTCCCCCATATTTAATCAACCAGCACCGGGCTCTGCGCCTGGTCTTGGTTCCAAAAATACGGTGGACAAAAAGCGTAGGGGTACTCCGTATTTCTGAAACCAGCACCGGGCTCCACTAGCTGGGGAGATAATGCCACAGCCGGGGGACAATTTGATATCGGTCCCTGCGGCTGTGCCATTAAAACCCCAACTAGTCACCCCTGGCCGGGGTACCCTGGAGGAGTGGGGACCCCTTCAATCAAGGGGTCCCCCCCCTCCAGCCATCCAAGCGCCAGGGGTGAAGCCCGAGGCTGTCCCCCCCATCCAAGGTGCCGCGGATGGGGGGCTGAAAGCCTTGTGTGAAATTGTGAATATTGTTTTTAGTAGCAGTACTACAAGTCCCAGCAAGCCTGACCCGCAAGCTGGTACTTGGAGAACCACAAGAACCAGCATGCGGTGGAAAACCAGTCCCGCTGGTACCTGTAGTACTACTACAAAAAAATACCCCAATAAAAACAGGACACACACACCGTGACAGCACAACTTTATTACATACATGCACACCAACATACACACATACTTACCTATGTACCCACGAAGCTCGGTCCTCTTCTCCATGTAGAATCCTAGGGGTACCTGTGAAAAAAATTATACTCACATAATCCAGTGAAGAATCCGGCCTTTGAATAATTCACGTACTTGGCAAAAAAATAAAACGGAAACCCGACCACGCACCGAAAGGGGTCCCATGTTTACACATGGGACCCCTTTCCCCAACAGCTAGGACCCCCCTGACTCCTGTCAAAGATGGTCCCTTTAGCCAATCAGGGAGCGCCACGTCGTGGCACCCTCCTGATTTGCTGTGTGCTCCTATAGTGTCTGTCAGGCAGCACACGGCAGTGATACAATGTAGCGCCTATGGGCTCCATTGTAGCCAATGGTGGGAACTTTGCGGTAAGCGGTTGACCGAAAGTAACCTCACCGCTGACCGGTGTCAGGAGTCAGGGGGGGGGTCCTGGCAGTCGGGGAAAAGGGTCCCATGCCCGCTCCCACGTTTGGTGTCAGGTCCCGGAAGCCGCGTCACTTTCACCGGACGCCACGTCCGCGTCATCTCGTCACGTTCCACAGCATACAGGGCTTCTGGATTCCCACACGTGACGAGATGACGCGGACGTGGCATCCGGCAAAAGTGATGCGGCTTCCGGGACCTGACACCAAACACGGGAGCGGGCGCAAGCGCAGATGGGCCCGTGAAGCGGCTTCCGGCACCTGAGTCTGAATACAGGAGCGGGCGCAAGCGCAGAAGAGCCCGCCACACTACAGGAAGTGGGGCGGAAGTACGTGTTGCCAGCACATTCGTGAACAAACACACTTTTACACTTACCAAACCACTCGTTTTGCAACTTGGTGATAAGAATCAGCTTTGTTTTAGACACTTATATTCCACACATCCATTTTATTCAAATATGAAACATACTAAGATTATTGTTTTCCCTAAGCATCACTGTGGGAGGAAGTGATGTCACACATAGTCTTCTAATTGACAGAGGTATAAATATGAGCCCTGTCCCAATGCCACACTACCCTTGATGAAGTCCTAAAGGACGAAACGCGTTGGTCATTCCATGACCTTTCCCAGACCGACCTCCTGTACCTAAGATAAGCACTTTATACACATATACTACAAATCGATGTGTACCTTGTACTTTTATATTTATTTTTCTTTTTAGCCTTAACCTTTTCCATTTTTTATGAATTTTTATGCTTGAGCATTTTTTCTTAAACAAAAGTGTATTACTTTTTTATATTGTGTAAAATAAATATGCATTTTTTTATATAAAAAAATCTTTTATGTTCCTTCACAATAGACACCATTGGTCACTTGTGCCCATATTCCTGGTTTATATATATATATATTACCAGTTATTTATATAGCGCACACATATTCCGCAGCGCTTTACAGAGAACATTTTGCCCATTCACATCAGTCCCTGCCCCAGTGGAGCTTACAATCTATATTCCCTACCACATGTACACGCACCCACATTCACACTAGGGTTAATTTTGTTGGGAACCAATGAACCTACCAGTATATTTTTGGACTGTGGGAGGAAACCAGAGTACCCAAATGAAGCCCACGCAAGTACAGGGAGAATATACAAACTCCACATAGTTAGGGCCATGGTGGGAATCGAACCCACGACCTCAGTGCTGTGAGGCTGTAATGCTAACCATTACACCATGCATACTGCCATCCGTATATATAGTGTGGAAGTTCCTTCTAAGCTAGGGGATGCTTTACAGCAAATGGATTTGGGATTTTGGGCCGGTTTAATGTTATCCTCCACGTTAAGAAATACCGGCAGGCGCTTAATGTACATGTAATTCCATCTGAAAGGCGTGTTATTGGCTCCAAATGTATTCTGAAGCACGACAACGACCCCAAGCATACAATCAATCACATTAAAAACTGTCTTCAGCGTAAAGAAGAACAATGCATTATGGAAGTGATGATATGACCCCCACAGAGCCGTGATCTCACACATCATTGAGTCTTTTTGTGGATTAGATGAAGACACAGATGGATTTGAGCAAGTCTACACCCTACAGAAGATATGTGGTTAGTTCTCCAAGATGTCTGGAACATCCTCTCTGCCAAGTTCCTTCAAACAACGTGTGCGAGTGTACCTAGAAGAATTGACGTGGTTTTAAAAGGGTCGTCACACCAAATATAGATTTGATTTAGATTTCTCTACTGTTCTGCAGTTTGCATTATGTAAATAGATAAAAATAAAAACTTAGAACACTTCTATTTTTGAAAGCATTCTTACTTTGCAGCATGTTTTCCATCACTTTGTTTAAAATATGTAAAACATATCAAAGGTTTACAAACTTATTCAGCAATCATCAATGTCATCAACAAATGTTTTAAATAATTTATCATAAGTTAATGGTTCATATTTCCTTTAAAAAATTAAAAACGGACAAAATATATGCTGCATAATAACTTTTTTAATGGTATATCCAGAAAAAAGTAATATTCTACAAATTGTCTTATTGCATTTTAATACTGTTAGGTATTCCAATAAAACTACTTAGAATATATCTCCATACTTGTTTAATGGCTTTCCATTTACAGGGATCTAAAGTTATATTTAACTTTAAAGTCAAAATTTTATATACCCTAACTGTTGGTTTTCTTTGTGAGGTCTAGGCGTGAATACCTACTCTGAATAAAACATTGAATTTAACGAATATTTCCCAAATTCTAAACTTTTTCTTCTAGACAGTAAAATTTGAGGTGTACGTGAATTTGAAAACCTGTCAGGTTTTGATTACAACCTTGAAACATTCAAATATTCCAAAGAACTGACGTACTCTTAAAAAAAATTTTCAGCCACACGTAAAGGTTTTTTAAACATACATACTGTATGAATTTTACACAAACTAACAATATAGTGAATGAGGAGGCAAATGAAGTGTACTTGAGATTATCTGTCACATTTTTGGTTGCCTCTGGCATTTTTTCTAGAGTGGCAGTTTTTGCAAAGTGAGACAACCAGGTTTACATTAGTTTCATGAACTGCATTGGCAAGTTGAGAAATACTGTAGTGGGCAACGTTTGTTCCATTACACGTAGGGTTTGGACATGGAAGTGCTGGTTCTGCACTCTATTTTTTTTTTTTTTTTGTTTCTTTGAGAATTTTTTTAAGGATTTTTTTTTACTAGTAAGTTTAAGTTTTGTTTTTTATTTGACTTTGGCACAATCAATATTTGAATCAAAATCAGTCTTTATTGAAAGACTCTTTATTGGTGGAAAAAATGGGTATACTTTAATTTATCTCCTTATCCAAAAAAGATAAATTATTAAGGTCCTTTGAACTTTTTGGTTGAATCTGTGGGTGAGAATATAAATCCTCATTTGTGTTTGCAAACTGAACTCTCAGAAACAGCTCTGTATTAGAAGAATCTTCATCTTTGTCCTGAGTATTTATTTCTTTAGATTTGGGATCCCCTATTTCAATTTCTGGGGAATGTTTTTTTTTTATTTAAAAAAGGTAAAAAGGTGACATTTTGTAATTTTATTGCAGACGAATGATGAAAAAGATAGAAGTAGTTAGAATTTAGACAAAAGGTGGCAGAATAAAAATTTTTATATAAAAAACCCAAGAAGATTGTATGACGAAAAAAGAAGTTAAAGGAAAGTAGAAGACTGTAATTAAGAAGAAGAATGAGAGGACAGAGAAGAAGATGAAAGATAAAAAAGTGTAGGTTATGGTAGACTTACCTAGATAACCTCATCTCTCTAAAGTCCACAGTGTCCACAGAATCTACCTTGGGATATGGTGAAGCGACAGCGGACTGGTCACCAAACAGTTAAGCTTTTCGGACTCCCAGGATGCATCAGGCCAGCCCCCTATATCCCCGCCTCCCGGCTCAGGCAATTCAGTTGATTCCAAAGCTCAAGGCAGGAGCAGTTTTAATCGAGAGGGAGACCTATTAAGGCGAGAAAACATACACACACTTCCATAATAAGGATAGGAAGAAGTTAGTAAGTGTACAGATTCTCAAATCAGGTCCGTCAGGCTGGTATCCCTGTGTACACTGTGGACTTCAGAGAAAGGAGGTTATCTAGGTAAGTCTATCATAACCAACACTTTTTCTATCAGGGTCCACAGTGATCCACAGGATCTACCTTGGGATTTCCCAAAGCTATACTAAGGGAGGGGATGCTCCTGATTAGACAGGAGAATCCTTCACCCAAATGAGGCAAATGTGTCAAAGGCATAATGTCTAATGAATGATGACCGTGTGGCTGCTTTACAGATCTTTTCAGCTGAGGCACGTCGTTAGGCTGCCCAAGAAGGACCTACCTTACGGGTAGAGTGGGCAGAGACATTATCCAAAAAGGGGAGATCAGCTTAGGAGTATGCTTTTGATATTGTCATCTGAGGCCATCTCGCCAGCTTATTGGCAGGCCATCCTCTCTTGTGAAATATGTATAGAACGAAGAGAGTGTCTGTCCTTCTAATGGCACTCGTACGATCCACGTAGATCCTTAGAGCATGAACTACGTCCAATGATGCATCTCCCACAGAAAGGTCCGGTCCCTGAAAAGCTGGAACCACTATTTCTTCATTAAGATGGAACTTAGAGACCACCTTAGGAAGATATCCAGATTTGGTTCTAAGATCTGCTCTATCTGGATGAATCACCAGATAAGGAGGATGACACATCAGTGATACTAAAACTGATACTCTTCTAGCAGAAGACATCGATAGAAGAAACAGCACCTTGGCTGTTAACCATTTGAAATGCACCCAAGACCGTGGTTCAAATGGAGCAACCTGAAGAGCCCTGAGAACTAAGCCTAGATGCCAGGGAGCTGTTGGAGGAACAAAAGGAGGTTGAATGTGAAGCAATCCCTGGAAGAATGTGCGAACATCCTGTAGGTCTGCAATTTTCTTTTGAAATCATACAGATAATGCTGACACTTGTACCATCAAGGAAGCAACGCGGAGACCCCTATCCATTCCCGCTTGAAGAAAGGCTAGAATTCTAGGTTCTCTGAAGGACCTAGGATCCAAAGTTTTGTCAGTGCACCATTGAAAATAAGCATGCCATATCCTATAATAGATGCGAGCTTTCTTGCTTTAAGCATCATTGGTTTACCTCTTGCGAAAACCCTTTATCTTTTAAAACAGATATTTCAAGAGCCAAGCCATCAAAGACAGTCGATCCAGATGTTTGTAGAGACAGGGACCCTGAATCAGCAGATATGGATGTTGAGGCAATAGGAATGGAGCATCCGTGGACAGCCTCTGCAGATCTGTGTACCAATTTCTTCTGGGCAATGCCGGAGCTATTAATATCATGACGCCCCCTTCCTGTTTGAATTTTCAAATCTCTCTGGGTACCAGAGAGATTGGTCGAAACACGTAAACCAGATGAAAATTCCATCTCACCGATAACGCATCCACGAAGCTCGCTTTGGGATCTTTTGTTCTCAACCCGTACACATGTACCTTGTTGTTCTGATGAGAGACCATCAGATCTACAGTACTTCCGGCAGACCACATTTGTTTACCAGAACCTGGAAGACTTCTTCTGGGTGCAAGGCCCATTTGCTTGCAAGAATGTAGTGCCTGCTGAGAAAGTCCGCTTCCCAATTTTGGACTCCTCGTATGAACACTGCTGACACGGCTGGATGATAAAGCGCCACCAATTTTATTGTGCGGATTACCTCCTTCACTGCCATTCGACTTCCAGTACTTCCCTGATGATTGAGGTACGCTACTGCTGTGGCATTGTCTGAACGAATCTGAATCGGCTTGCCGTGGAGTATTCCTTTTGCCTGGGTGAGTGCCATGTATATGGCCTGAAACTCCGGAATGTTGATTGACAGACAACTTTCTTCCCTGGACCACCGTCACTGGAATGAGTAGTGACCTGTTACCGCTCCCCAGCCCTGAAAACTTGCATCTGTTATCAAAATTTCCCATACTGTGATCTAAAAAGGACAACCTTTGTCCAGATGGGACATCTGTAACCATCAGGTTAGAGACCGACGCACTTCCTGGGGAAGGACAATTGTCTGGGTTTTTTTGTCCGATGTTTTCCGTTCCATTTGGAGAGAATCAGATGTTGAAGGGGTCTCGAATGGAATTGAGCATATTCCACCATGTTGAAAGTCGAGACCATTGACCCCAGAACTCGCATTGCTGCATGGATGGATATTTTCCGACTGTGTAGCAATTTCTGAACCCTCATCTGTAGGGAGGTTATTTTGTTCAGAGGCAAAAAGATTCTCTGAAGACTGGTATCCAACACAGCTCCCAGATTTGTCATCCGTTGTGACGGGACTAAAGAGGACTTATTTTTGAGCCAGCCGTGAGCCTGCAAACAGGCTATTGTCACTTGGAGATGATGTAACAGAGTTTCCTGAGACTGAGTTAGGATCAACAGGTCATCCAAGTATGGGAAAATCCTTATTCCCTGACGACAAAGGTGAGATGCCATCACCACTATAATCTTGGTAAATACCCTTGGAGCTGTAGCCAGTCCAAATGGTAGGGCCCGAAACTGGAAATGCTGTTGTAGGATAGCAAACCTGAGATAGCACTGATGGTAAGGTGTTATAGGTACATGGAGGTAAGCATCCTGAATATCCAGGGACACCATGAAGTCTCCCGTCTCCATTGCCAGGGTAATAGACCGTTGGGTTTCCATACGGATCTGGGGCACCCAGATGTATTTGTTCAGAGTTTAGAGATTATGAAAGGGTCGGTAGGATCCATTTGGTTTCTGAATTAGACACAGGTTGGAATAGAAACCTCATCCCCTCTGTGCAGTAGGAACCAGCACTATCACTCCTGACTGCAGTAATTTTTGCACTGCCTCTTGTAGAGTCAGAACCTTTGAATCCCTAGGTATCTGTGGTGGAATTTTTTAAAACCTGTGCAAAAAGAAGGAGTTGGCCTCCCACCCTGGGATCCCCCAGGTGGATGCCTGCACCATCAAACTGACGGCTTGTCTTCTGGTTTAGAAGCTGTGCGTCTGGTTGACCATGTCTGTTTTCCTTGTCCATTCCTGTTCCTAGTCTTACCAGATCTGTCTGGCTGAGACTGTTTGCTGTAAGCCTTTCCTTTAGCTTTACCCTGGATGCGAATGGACCAGAAAACCAAAAACTTCGGTTTAGTCTTATATGTAATGGGAAACGTCACCTTTTTGGAGTCTTCTCCAGACACAAGAATATTATTTAATTCTGTACCAAACAGAATATTTATAACAAAAGGTAAAGATTCCAGAACCTTCTTGGATTGAGGATGGAGTCAGCCTTCCATGCACATAGCCAATTAGCTCTGCGAGCTGCTACTGAGGAAGCTACTGCCTGAGAAGCTGCTATACCCATATCCAGGGCAGCTTCTTCCATAAAAGCAACTGCCTGCTTTATACATGCAATATGGGATAACTGTTTTCTCGTAGCTGTTGAAAGATCATCTTCGAAAGCTTCTGCGCAGCCTGCTACTGCCTTAGCCACAAAGGCTGTGGCCATAGCTGGGCTAGTCTCTGCCCCTGCTAAGGAAAAAACAGTCTTTAAAAATCTGTCAATCTTTCTGTTAGTCCCATCATTTAACGATGTTGAAGGCAGAGGTAATGTAGATTTGCGCACAAGTCGAACTACATGCACATCTACTTTGGGAGGAACCTCCCTTTTTAAACAGTCCATAGTAGGAAAAGGACAAAATAAACCTCACTTTTTGGAAATCTTAAATTTCTTCCTGGGTGTAACCCAAGCCTGCATGATTTCCTTCAGCTGGTCTAAATTAGTAAACTCTGCTTTTAACTAGGGATGAGCGGGTTCGGTTCCCTGAGATTCGAACCCACCAAACATCATGTCCCGAGCCCGGATCCGAGCCCGGCTCGGATTTTCCCGCCAGACCCGGAAACCAGAACAAGGCAAAACGTCATCATCCCGCTATCAATTTTTCAAAGGTTTTTGGATTCCATATAAGGAGCCGCGCATCACCACCACTTTCACTCCAGTCCTGGAGAGTGTAGCGAGAGGACGTGTCTCCTCAGTGTCTGTGCAGGAAAGTGGCATGGCGCGTGAGGTGGCGACCAGCTCTTTTGTGTCATTCCAGTGCTGTCTTATGCTGCATCAGCTGTGTGTTGCCTTTGTCAATCCGTATTAAGTAGGGGTAAGGACGTTAACCACCCAGGAACATCCTCCCTTATACATCACCTGCAGTGCATTCATCAGAAGTCATTGTCATGTTCAGAAACTTTGGGTAAGAGCGTAAGCAGTCCACTGACACCTAAATCCCTTCTTCCTGTTGTACCCAAGCTACTGCAAGCCACACCACCATCTCCCTCAACGTCAATTTCCTCCTCAGTCAGAAAGGTCAGTAGTCCTGCAGGCCATGTCACTGGCATGACTGATGAGTCCTCTCCTAACCGGGATTCCTCCAGAGGATCCTTGAGTGGTACACCTACTGATGCTGCCGCTGCTGTTGTTGCTGCTGGGAGTCAATCGTCATCCCAGAGGGGAAGTTGGAAGATCACTTGTACTACTTCCAGTAAGCAATTGACTGTCCAACATTCTTTTGCGAGGAAAGTGAAATATGACAGCAGTCATCCTGTTGCAAAGGGGATAACTGAGGCCTTGACAGCTATGTTGGTGTTAGACATGCATCCAGTATCCACCATTAGTGAAGTGGGATTTCGACAATTGATGGAGGTAGTGTGTCCCTGGTATGAAATCCAATCTACAGTAGATTCCACTTCACTAGAAAAGCGATTCCCGGACTGTACAGGGACATTAATAAAAGTGTCCAGATAAATGCGCTTGTACCCAGTGTCCACTTAACCACGGACATGTGGACAAGTGGAGCAGGGCAAACTAAGGACTACATGAATGTGACAGCCCACTGGGTAGATGTATTGCCTCCCGCAGCAACAACAGCAGCGGCACCAGTAGCAGCACCTCACAAACGCCAACTCGTTCCTAGGCAGGATACGCTTTGTATCACCGATTTCCGTAAGAGGCACACCGCTAACAACCTCTTATGGAAACTGAGGGACATCATCACACAATGGCTTACCCCACTTAGACTCTAATAGGGATTTGTGATATCGTACAACGCCACCAATATTGTGCGTGCATTACATCTGGGCAAATTCCAGCACGTCCCATGTTTTGCACATACAAGTAATTTGGTGGTGCAGAATTTTTTTTTTTTAAATGAGAGGGGCGTGCAGGAGATGCTTTCGGTGGCCTGAAAAGTTGCGGGCCGCATTCGGTATTCAGCCACTGTGTGCCGAAGACTGGAGCATCAGAAAACACTCCTGAACCTGCTCTGTCATCGCCTGAAGAAAGAGGTGGTAACGAGGTGGAATTCAACACTCTATATGCTTCAGAGGATGGAGGAGCAGCAAAAGGCCATTCAAGCCTATACATCCACCTACGATATAGGCAAAGGAGGGGGAATGCACCTTACTCAAGTACAGTGGAGAATGATTTCCGTGTTGTGCAAGGTTCTCCAACCCTTCGAACTTGCCACACATGAAGTCAGTTCAGACACTGTCAGCTTGAGTCAGGTAATTCCCTTCCTCAGGCTTTTGAAGAAGCAGCTGGAGAAATTTAAAGAGGAGCTAAGATGGAGTGATTCCGCTAAGTATGTTGGACTTGTGGATGGAGCTCTTCATTTACTTTGCCAGAATTCAAGGGTGGTCAATCTGCTGAAATCAGAGCACTACATTTTGGCCACCGTGCTCAATCCTAGGTTTAAAGCCCACATTGTATCCCTCTTTCCAGTAGTCACAAGTCTGCAGAGGTTCAAAGACCTGCTGCTGAGACAATTGTCAACTCAAGCGGAACGTGACCCATCAACAGCTCCTCATACATTTTCTCCCACAACTGGGGCTGTGAGGAAAATGATAAAATTTCCTAGCCCACCCACTGGTGGTGATGCAGGGCAGTCAGGAGCAAGTGCTGACATCTTGCCCAGACTGAAGGAGCTGGCAACGATTACTGACATGTCTACTGTCACTGCATATGATGCTGTCACCATTGAAAGAATGGTGGATGATTATATGGGTGACAGCATCCAAGTAGGCATGTACGTATACTGGGAGGAAAAAGAGGCAATTTGGAGGCCCTTGCAGAAACTGGCTTTATTTTACCTAAGCTGCCCCCCCTCCAGTGTGTACTCCGAAAGAGTGTTTAGTGCAGCCGGTAACCTTGTCAGCGATCGGCGTAGGAGGTTACTTCCACAAAATGTGGAGAAGATGATGTTCATCAAAATGAATTATAAATTCCTCCAGGAAGACTTTTACCTTACCATCAATTGCCTCCAGAAAGTACACAGGAACGTGTGATGGTGAATTCCAGTGGGGACGAATAAATACTCTGTGAGTAGGAGGATGTACACAGTGAAAGGGGTGAGGAATCGGAGGATGAGGACAACATCTCTCCTCTGTAGAGCCAGTTTGTGCAAGGAGAGATTAATTGCTTCTTTTTTTGGTGGGTGGATTAATTGCTTCTCTTTTTTGTGGAGGCCCAAACAAACCAATCATTTCAGCCACAGTTGTGTGGCAGACCCTGTCACTGAAATTATTGGTTTGTTAAAGTGTGCATGTCCTGTTTATACAACATAAGGGTGGGTGGGAGGGCCTAAGGACAATTCCATCTTGCACCTCTTTTTTGTCTTTGCATAATCTGCTGTTTGGGGCCTAGTTTTTAAAACTACCATCCTGTCTGACACTGCAGTACCACTCCTAGATATGGCAGGTGTTTGTGCCGCACACTTGTGTCGCTTAGCTTAGTCACTCAGCGACCTCGTTGCACCTCTATTTCTTCTTTGTATTATGTGCTCTTTGTGGCCTAGTTTTTAAAAGTGCCATAATGTCTGACACTGCAGTGCCACTCCTAGATGGGCCAGTTGTTTTGTGCCGCCCACTTGGGTCGCTCAGCTTAGTCACCCAGGGACCTCAGTGCAACCTTGTGCAATACACTGAAATGAGCTGCCCAGGGAGGTTCCTGTGACTGAACAGGTACCTGACTAGGGGCTGGTCTATTCATTAAGTTTTTATGGAAACTATAGCAATTTGCACACAAGTCATCTTGTACCAAATCCTGGGCTGTTAACCCAGATTTGCAGGACAAACATGATATTAATATAGGTACCTCATCACTTTATCCTTTCGTGGAGATAGCAACAATATTAACCACACCAATCAGTGTAAATATATGCATAAAAGTGACCGTATTCACTTTAATACTCTAAAGTGAAATACAATTAGATTCCCCCCTGCCTCGCACCAGCATTGAGGCTCTGAACAGAACAACACAAGGGCAGCTAACATATAACAGAGTTAGAGTCAGCAATGACAATAGCAATCGGTCACAAAAACAAGAATGCATTAGTATACATTTCAAGATGAGCACATTTCAACTACATAATACATATAAGTGGGTAGGAAGAGCAATACTGCATTACCTTAAACCTGACATTGAACATATTCAGACGCACAGCAAATAATACAGCAGTAAATGTTCACAACGCTCATTTGCATCAGGCACCTACTCGCTACTCGTACCCCAAGGGTAGGTAGGAACTCAGTGCTGTATCACCTGCCTCAGGAGAGCGGGATACAGGGAGACTTAAACCCCACTTCCATGTGTGAGCTTGCCGCAAACAAACTCTACTCAGATGCCCCAGTGTACCTAACCGCACATGCGACCGGTATAATATATTATGCATCTCAGATGGAAGCGGAATTAGCAGTTCATGGCAGGAGACTTGGTGGAAACTGGACACGAACTGGGTGGAGAGACGACCAGGGTAGTGTCTTATACCCCTTTTCCACTAGCTCAAAAAACACGGGTAAATGCACGGGGCGCGCATTTACCCGTGTTTTTTGCAAGTGGAAAAGGGTCAACCCGGATCAAGTGACCCGTGAATCCTACCCGGCTATCTACCTGGGTAGGACACGGGAATGATCCGGGTAGGGTTGTAGTGTAAACGGGAGCCGTGTCGATGCGACACGGCTCCCGTTTACACTGTATGGAAGGGCGGCGCTGGGAGATCATGTGATCTCCCTGCGCCGCCCCTGCCGCGTCACTAGAAGCGTCACCAACCCGGCATAATGCCGGGTTGTGACTGCTGATGGGAAAGGGACCGAGCACGGGTCGCAGCAGGGGGCAGCTTCCGTGTCAGGCACCCGGCTGCGACCCGTGCTCGTAGGTGGAAAAGGGGTATTACTCCCCACTGCTGACATCAACCTCAGGGATCGTGGCCTCAACTGATCCCCAGCACCTATGATCCCTGTGGCCCTAGTGCTGGTGCACCCGAGGTGGCAGCCGCATCAACCACTGTCTGGTAGTCTCCCCCCGGAACAGTAAGGCTGCTTTACATGCATCTTAAACCGCTATCAGTAAAGAGACGCCTCACCTTCTCCCCATTCTCCAACCGCAGCCTGGGATCATCAGTACGGATTTGCTAGTACATTCAATCTGACTCCTGCCAATACAGCAGTGTACTCGGAGGTAACAGTTGTTGCGACCCGGCGGAGAGTTGTTGGAGCACCTTTACCATTATACGTATAAGATGCATAGATTACTCATAAAAAGAAAATACAGTACTATAACATAACAAAGCTTGTGGCTGCAAAAAATCTAGTATCCCAAATGTTCAACGTGGGCGGCTCCTGCCGTATCAATTAAAAAACTGAATTGTCTGAGCCGGGAGGCGGGGATATAGGGGGCTGGTCCGAAGCATCCTGGGAGTCTGAAAAACTTAACTGTTTGATGTCCAATCCGCTTTCGCTTCACCATATCCCAAGGTAGATCCTTTGGATCACTGTGGACCCTGATAGAGAAAAGATGAGTAAGGAGATGATGGAGACAAAAAACAAGAAAAAGACGAAGAACAAACATAAAGATGTACAAAACAAGAAAAAAAAAATCTAATTACATTTAAAAAAAATATTTAAAAAAAAAATACTGTTTGAAACAGTTGGGTCTTTGTGTTCTGTTGTCTTTTCCAGAGAGATTTTCTGACCTTATTAAAAGAGAGGGCATTTTAAAAAATGCCCTGAAATGTAGCAATTATCTTTAATAAGAGTCTAATACATTTTAGATACAAATTAATATGTTACCCTGTAAGTTATTAGATCAGAATTGCAAAAATCTGGAAGGCAATCTGTGGTGTTTTTTTCCCCTCTTTTAATATATACAAACTGTCATTAAAAGTAGTGAAGGATGATATGAATTTGTCAAAAAAATCTTTTTGAATATATTTGAAATCTTCTCCGACCATTTTGTGGACAAAAGTATTTGAAGTGTTTAAAGCATTATCTTAAATAGAATTAATTTCAGACATAGTGGAGGTCATTCCGAGTTGTTCGCTCGCAAGGCGATTTTAGCAGAGTTGCTCACGCTAAGCCGCCGCCTACTGGGAGTGAATCTTAGCATCTTAAAATTGCGAACGAAGTATTCGCAATATTGCGATTACACACCTCGTAGCAGTTTCTGAGTAGCTTCAGACTTACTCGGCCTCTGCGATCAGTTCAGTGCTTGTCGTTCCTGGTTTGACGTCACAAACACTCCCAGCGTTCGCCCAGACACTCCTCCGTTTCTCCGGCCACTCCTGCGTTTTTTCCGGAAACGGTAGCGTTTTTTCCCACACGCCCATAAAACGGCCTGTTTCCGCCCAGTAACACCCAATTCCTGTCAATCACATTACGATCGCCAGAACGATGAAAAAGCCGTGAGTAAAATTACTAAGTGCATAGCAAATTTACTTGGCGCAGTCGCAGTGCGGACATTGCGCATGCGCATTAAGCGGAAAATCGCTGCGATGCAAAGATTTTTACCGAGCGAACAACTCGGAATGAGGGCCAGTGGGTATGACAATACCTGAATGTGAGGTTGGAGTTTTTTCAGACAGGACAGCAACGACTGTTGTTTGGTTGCTTGCTGCTAAATCAGGAGTTTGATTTGAAAGTTATTCACCAATGTCTTGATCATGACGATCACTTGAAAGCAAATCCTGGTTATCCTCTACTCTTTGGAAGACTGTATCACTTGCCTCCCCACTGAAAGGTGTATCCTTATGAATACTAGTAAATGTGTTCAAAGCTACAAAGAAAAAAAACGAAACTATATTTATTTATTTTTTTCCTACGTTTTATGTCCTGAAATGTGATGCAATTTTAACTTCAGTTGTGTAAGCAGTCTGAATGTCAGAATCCATCTCATGGGTATTGTATTCACTGCATGTAGGAGAACATTATATTTCTGCAAATGACATAATACATTTAATAACTATTTATTATTAATGATTAATCTTTAAAATGTATCTTACCTATTTTTATTAAAAAATGTTAATTTAAAAAACTGAATTTTTAACAAATTTTTTCTATAAAAAAAACTTTGGTTTATCAAGCACAACCAAAATTTTACAATCAAAGCGGGGAATCCAAATGATAATTTTCAGGGGTTTTAACAAAGACCAGGAGGGAAACATTCTTCAAAGAAAGACAAGTATTCAAGCTCGAGGACATATACTGACGCTGGAGGGAGGTAGGTTCAGGGGAAATTTTTGGGAAAAATTACTTTACAGAAAGGGTAGTGGACAAGTGGAATAGCCTCCCCTCAGAGGTGGTAGAGGCTAAGACAGTAGAGCAATGTAAACATGCATGGGATAGGCATAAGGATAGTCTTACAAAGAAAAAAAGGGGGTCATTCCGAGTTGATCGCTCGCTAGCTACTTTTAGCAGCCGTGCAAACGCATTGTCGCTGCCCACGGGGGAGTGTATTTTCGCTTTGCAAGTGCGCGAATGCCTTTACAGCCAAGCGGTACAAAAACATTTTGTGCCGTTTTTGAGTAGCTCAGGACTTACTCAGCGCTTGCGATCACTCCAGTCTTTTTGGTGCCGGAATTGACGTCAGACACCCGCCCTGCAAACGCCTGGACACGCCTGCGTTTTCCCTACCACTCCCAGAAAACGGTCAGTTGCCACCCATAAACGCTCTCTTCCTGTCAATCTCCTTGCGATCGACTGTGCGAATGGATTCTTCGCTAGATCCATTGCACAGCAACGATGCTCTTTGTACCCGTACGATGCACGTGCGCATTGCGCCACGTGCGCTTGTGCAGTTTTGCCATTTTTTTACCTGATCGCTGCGCAGCGAAAATCCGTAGCAAGCGATCAACTTGGAATGACCCCCAAAGTTCAAATAAGGTTTGAGGTAAAAATATGGAAAATAAGGGGCAGACTAGTTGGGCCAAGAGCAGGGCCGGGTCCAGGCATGTTCGAATAGAGCGGCCGCGCGGGGCGCCACCCTTAATGGGCGCCGCGCACTGGCGCCGCCATATTCGAACCTGGAGCTGGCCATGTGCAGCATTACCCGGCCTTAAACTCGTGTGCCAGTGCGCGCTGTGCAGCGCCGGTGTCTGACGTCAGGCGCCGGCGCCACGCAGCGTGCATAGCGCACACAACCGCTTTGGAGTCCGCCCGCGCCCGCCCGCAGAGAGCCCGCTCGCAGACAGCCCGCACCCGCCTGCAGACAGCCCGCAGACAGCAGCACTCCTCCCCCTCCAGCACCGCAGGTATTGTGGGGGGGCATTTATGGATGGCACTGTGTGGGGTCATATCTGCACTGTGGGGGCATGGCACTGTGGGGTCATATCTGCATTGTGGGGGCATTTATCTGGCACTGTGGGGGCATATCTGCACTATGGGGGCATTTATTTATCTGGCACTGTGGGGGCATATCTGCATTGTGGGGGCATTTATCTGGCACTGTGGGGGCATATCTGCACTATGGGGGCATTTATTTATCTGGCACTGTGGGGGCATTTATGTATCTGGCACTGTGGGGGCATTTATTTATCTGGCACTGTGGGGGCATTTATTTATCTGGCACTGTGGGGGCATATCTGGCACTGTGGGGGGCATTTATGTATCTGGCACTGTGGGGGCATTTATTTATCTGGCACTGTGGGGGCATTTATTTATCTGGCACTGTGGGGGCATTTATTTATCTGGCATTGTTGGGGCATTTCTGTATCTGGCACTGTGGGGGCATTTATTTATCTGGCATTGTGGGGGCATTTCTGTATCTGGCACTGTGGGGGCATTTCTGTATCTGGCACTGTGGGGGCATTTATGTATCTGGCACTGAGGGCATTTATGTATCTGGCACTGTGGGGGCATATCTGGCACTGTGGGGGCATTTATGTATCTGGCACTGCGGGGGCATATCTGGCACTGTGGGGACATTTATGTATCTGGCACTGTGGGGGCATATCTGCACTGTGGGGGCATTTATTTATCTGGCACTGTGGGGGCATTTATGTATCTGGCACTGAGGGCATTTATGTATCTGGCACTGTGGGGGCATATCTGGCACTGTGGGGGCATTTATGTATCTGGCACTGCGGAAGCATATCTGGCACTGTGGGGGCATTTATGTATCTGGCACTGTGGGGGCATATCTGCACTGTGGGTGCATTTATTTATCTGGCACTGTGGGGGCATTTATGTATCTGGCACGGGGGGCATTTATGTATCTGGCACTGTGGGGGCATATCTGGCACTGTGGGGGCATTTATGTATCTGGCACTGTGGGGGCATTTATGTATCTGGCACTGTGGGGGCATTCATGTATCTGGCACTGTGGGGGCATTTCTATATCTGGCACTGTGGGGGCATTTCTGTATCTGGCACTGTGGGGGCATTTATGTATCTGGCACTGTGGGGGCATTTATTTATCTGGCATTGTGGGGGCATTTCTGTATCTGGCACTGTGGGGGGGCATTTATGTATCTGGCACTGGGGGCATTTATGTATCTGGCACTGGGGGCATTTATGTATCTGGCACTGTGGGGGCATATCTGGCACTGTGGGGGCATTTATTTATCTGGCACTGTGGGGGGATTTCTGTATCTGGCACTGTAGGGGCATTTATGTATCTGGAACTGTGGGGTCATATCTGGCACTGTGTGGCCATTTATGTATCTGGCACTGCTGGGGGGCATGTCATGTGTTGCTGGCACTGCTGGGGGGCATGTCATGTGTAGCTGGTACGGCTGGGAAGCATATCATGTAGTGTTCCCGCTAGGCATCTGTGGCTAGGCAATGTGTCTCAGTGCTCTACCTGGCGCAATGTGTCTCAGTGCTCTACCTGGCGCAATGTGTCTCAGTGCTCAATCTGGCGCAATGTGTCTCAGTGCTCTACCTGGTGCAATGTGTCTCAGTGCTCTGCCTGGCGCAATGTGTCTAGGAGGTTCTACCTGGTGCAATGTGTATTAGCTGCACTACTGTGTGGTGTAATGCGAATTGCCACTATTATGTGGCCACGCACCTTCCCCATGAAGCAACGCCCCTAAATTTTTGCTGCGCGCCGACTGTCCATGCTTTGACCGGTAGGTAGATGAGCACCAAGCATTACAGTATGTACATCATTTTGCCCTCCTAACTTAAAAATGTGCCCTCCCTGTGATCAGCACCCTGCCCTAAAAAGTGAACGCTATCGTGTAGTTGGCACTGCTGGGGGGCATATTGTGTGTAGCTGGCACTGCTGGGGGGCATGTCATGTGTAGCTGGCATGGCTGCGGGGCATGTCATGTGTAGCTGGCACTGCTGGGGGGCATATCATGTCTATCTGGCACTGCACATTATGTGTATCTGGCACTATACTGGAGACATTATGTGTATCTGACACTATACTGGAGACATTGTGTGTACGGAACACTACTGTGGCTGTTTTGTGTAAGGCTGCTAATTGTGTGCATAGAGGGGTTGTGAAAATATATTTATTTATAGTCTAATAATATGAAGTTTTGAGGCCACGCCCACTTTCCCAGAGGCCATGCCCACTTTTCCTGGAGAGCACGCCTTTGGCGCGAGCAAAGGGGTTGGGGGGGCGGCGCTTTTACATGTTCTCGCTCAGGGTACTAGTAGGCCTGGAGCCGGCCCTGGCCAAGAGTTTCTTATCTGCGTCAAATTCAACCCCATTATGTTGTAATTTTTAACTGAGCCATCCTACTTAAAGATCATCTAGTTTATTTCAAAGAAAGAAAGACACTGAGCAGCAAACAAATCCATAGACAGTATCTCCATTAAATCTGTTGTGGCCTTTTGGATGTTGGGCTCATCTTTGTCCCTTTGCTTTTGTTGTCTTTTCTGTGGTATGTTAGATAATTTAGTCTTTGTTGTTAAATTTCCTAAAAAGATTTTTTAATTTAAATATTCTTTTAAGTATGTTTTAGAATTGGTCTAATTAAATGATCAACAGTCCACTAATAATCACTAAAAGAAAAAGAGAAAACACAAGCATGGAGAGTGGCGCTAAATAACAGTCACCCAAAAAGTAAATTTAATCTGCACTCCCAGCAGCTGCAACAAGAAAAAACAGAAGTCTTCCGGAGTCCAATTAGAAAACAAATTATGAAAACTAGACCAAAGCGCTGTTTATCAGTTTTCCTTATTTTGTAAAATAATAATCAAATATTTACGTTTAACCCATTTGCATGAATTATTACCTTGTTCTTTGGATCCACAGCTATTCTTTGTATCTTTTCTGCCCATGTAAGATGATGATGCTTCACAATTCTGACCTTGTAAGGTACTGGCCTCCACACCTAAAAAAAAACGATAAATATATATAAAATAGTAAGCCGGAATTGGCCACCTGCACCAATTTCAATGACATTTTCTGATCAGCACTGCTGCAGGTCCAACCAGCAGACTTTGCTAGCAATGCCATGATTCCTAAATGCAGCATGGCTTTCCTTGTCTTGCATTCCCCAGCATCGGCAAGAGTCTATGGACTTGCTGATGCAGGATGCCTGTCTCTAACAATTGTCTAGTATGCGCGCCCTTTAATCTTTATTTTTTTTTAAAAACAACTTGCCTGTTTGGCTACACAATGTTGTAGAAGTAGCTGAATCAATTTCAACAGCAAGTCCAGTCACTGCAGCAGCACTTATTTTTTTCATAACGTTATATTCCCAGGAATTGAATTCAGTGTGAAGGAGCCTACCTCCACCGGTTCCTTTGGCATGGTGAGCCTTTTCAGCAAGCTTTCTTTTCACGGTTATCTTAAAATCGAAAAAGCATTTTTTATAGACGTTAGCGGTTCGCCAACGCCGTCCCACAGAAGATACCTTTTCAGCAAGCTTGCACCAAATCTGCTCCTTGTTTTCTTTTCCATAACTTTAACGTGTCGGCCAAACAATATACGGTAATAGTTTAGAACGCTACTAATTCCTCAAATTCAATTGAGTTGAATCTTGGTGCTCACTTTTTCTTTTCGTCCAGGTTTTTTTTTTCTTCTTTATCTGTTTGTTCAGTAGGGGGATCATCTATTTCGGTCTCTTCCTCAGGGTATGGGTCATTGGGTCGACCACACTTAGGTCAACATTCATTAGGTCGACATGCAGTAGGACAGGGTTTCTAGGTTGACATGGTCCAAAAGGTCGACATGAGATTTTTAAAAAATTTTGGTGTCATTTTCTTCGTAGAGTGACCCGGAACCCCAATTAGTGCACCGTGTCCCCTCGCATAGCTCGCTTTGCTCGCCATGCTTCGGGCAAGGTGGCTCGCTCCGCTACCGCTGTGCTCGGCACAGGTTACCATTCCTAATTGTAGTCCACGTGGATTGTAAAGGATGACAAAGTTAAAAAAATTAAAAAAATTCTGAAAAACTCATGTCGACCTTTTGTCATTTTGACCTAGAAACTCTGTCGACCTACTGCATGTTGACCAATAGTGGTCGACCTAATGACTGTATCCCCTTCCTCATTGCTACTAGAAGACATAACTGTTAAAAAAAAGATACAAAATGCAAATAATCTTTCAAATCTAAATAATAATATAAAAGTGAAAAAAATCAGAACTTTAAAGTTCTAATTAAGGAAGGTACCCTATTAACCGTGGCCCTCATTCCGAGTCGTTCGCTCGGTAATTTTCTTCGCATCGCAGCGTTTTTCTGCTTAGTACGCATGCGCAATGTTCGCACTGCGACTGCGCCAAGTAATTTTGCTATGAAGATAGTTTTTTTACTCACGGCTTTTTCTTCGCTCCGGCGATCGTAATGTGATTGACAGGAAATGGGTGTTACTGGGCGGAAACACGGCGTTTTATGGGCGTGTGGATAAAAACGCTACCGTTTCCGGAAAAAACGCGGGAGTGGCTGGAGAAACGGAGGAGTGTCTGGGTGAACGCTGGGTGTGTTTGTGACGTCAAACCAGGAACGACAAGCACTGAACTGATCGCAGATGCCGAGTAAGTCTGAAGCTACTCTGAAACTGCTAAGTAGTTTGTAATCGCAATATTGCGAATACATCGTTCGCAATTTTAAGAAGCTAAGATTCACTCCCAGTAGGCGGCGGCTTAGCGTGTGTAACTCTGCTAAAATCGCCTTGCGAGCGAACAACTCGGAATGAGGGCCCGTGTTACTTCTTTACTGCTAATTAGTTCGCCAGGGGTTATCCTATTAGCCCGGATGCCAGCACTTATTAGGGATTAAGCTTCAGGTGCCTGTGGCACCTGAAACAATCTGCTATGTGCCCAGCAGGAGCCATGATAACACATGGAATTGGGGATTTGACCCCAATCCAATTTGTTTTTGTTTGATTGCTGGTCCTATTTCGGCTAATAAAAAACATCCTGTGTTTGGAAACCGAGTTAATGACCATCGGTCTTTAATAGCGATAATCAGCTGTTTTTATCTGCAAGAATGGCATCAAGGCTAATAGAATACCCCCCTAAAAAGTTTGTGTTGAATGATTTTTGCAAAAACAAATCAAGATAGTTATATACACGATACAGTATATAGACAAAACCCATGCATGAGGCTACCAAACATAATCTATGTGACCAGACATAAGCAAATATTAACCCACACCATATAACTTAAACCTTATAATGACATATAAACACAATTTACTTTGTTTATTAAAAAATGAGCAAGCCACATTATTATGACCACCAGCTAATAGCCAGAGTAACCGCCGTATGCAGCACGGACAGCAGCTGGACAGCCGGACCTGATGTTTTAGACACACGTCTTGTAGCCTCCAGGTTCATTGTGATGGTGAGATGCTCCACTGTAGCGTGTCAGTCTGTACTCACGCACCTTCGTAGCCGACGTTCACCTCTCACATCAGTGGCACGTGGTGCTCCGCAGTTTCCACGCTGGTTTTTCGCAACGGTGCCATCTATCCAGTCTCGTGAAAAGTTCACTGCGCTGTGTCAGAAATACCGCCACCTTTGGTCCAACAGCCAATAATCATCCCTTTTTTGCAACTCGGATAAATTGTCCCTTTTACCCATGACAGCAACAAATGATATGATATACCCATCAGGCAAGCGCACCACGCGTGACGTACTTCATGGGCTTATGTGCTGCTGACTTTAAATGTACAAGGTGGTCATAATAATGTAACTTGACCATGTATTTTGTCCATTACTGACATGATCATTATTTTGCAAAATTAGCATCCGATAAAACAGCAGGCTCAAAAAAAACCCGACAGAAATGTGTTTGTATTAACTAAATAAAAAAGCATAAAATCACTACCTTAGAGTCAGTCCTGGAAAGGAGATTAATCGGACAAACACAGTTGCAAACTACAATGTATGCTGAATGCATTATCTTTCCTGATTTGCTTGTGTACACAGGGGGGTATATTTACTAAGGTTCATATTTGTAGGGATTTGGTGGGAGATTTAACTCGAATTACATCGTTCGTGGTTTTTTGCAACTTTTTGTTTTTTTTACATGTCATTTACTAAGCTGTCGTACTAAGCATTTTGTTTTTTACCGATGTCGATGTCATTCGGAATGTCGGGCAGTGTTTTACGGGAGTGATTAGTAAAACACTGCCGGACTTAACACAATGAATCCCGGCCGGATCAGTGTGATCTGTGCAGGGCTTCATTGTGTACATTAAATGAAGTGTGGAAAGTGTTAAAAATAGAAATAAAAATTGCGTGGGGTCCCTCTTCCTAAGCATAACCAGCCTCTGGCTCTTTGAACCGGTCCTGATTGTAAAAATACAGGGGGAAAAATTAATAGGGCCCCACATATTTAAACAACCAGCACCGGGCTCTGCGCCTGGTCCTGGTGCAAAAAATACGGGGGACAAAAAAACGTAGTAGTCCCCCATATTTTTAACACCAGCACAGGGCTCCACTAGTCAGAGAGATAATGCCACAGCCGGGGGATACTTTTATATTGGTCCCTGTGGCCGTGGCATTACTCCCCCCCCCCAACTAGTCACCCCTGGCCGGGGTACCCTGGTGGAGTGGGGACCCCTTAAATCAAGGGGTCACCTCCTCCAGCCACCCAAGGACCAGGGGTGAAGCCCGAGGCTGTCCCCCCCATCCGTGGGTGGTGGATGGGAGGCTGATAGTGATAGCCATTGTGTAAAATGAAAGAATATTGTTTTTTGTAGAAGAACTACAAGTCCCCGCAAGCCTCCCCCGCAAGCTGGTACTTGGAGAACCACAAGTACCAGCATGCGGGAAAATAACGGGCCCGCTGGTACCTGTAGTTCTACTACAAAAAAATACCCCAAAAAATACACAAGACACACACCGTGACAGTACAACTTTAATTGACATACATGCACACTTACACACACACACATACTTACCTATGTTGACACGGAGCCCCTCGGTCCTCTTGTCCAGTAGAATCCACCGGGTACCTGTAAAAATAAAATGATACTTACAAACAATCCGGTGTAGATCTGTCCTCTTCTTTAAGTTTGTA
Source organism: Pseudophryne corroboree (assembly GCF_028390025.1). Classification (NCBI taxonomy): domain Eukaryota; kingdom Metazoa; phylum Chordata; class Amphibia; order Anura; family Myobatrachidae; genus Pseudophryne; species Pseudophryne corroboree. The sequence continues at coordinate 33,460,112 of NC_086453.1, forward strand.
ATCCTCGTACTTGTTGAAAATGAAAAAACAAAGAACCCGGTCCATGCACTGAAATTGGTTCCATGTTTACACATGGAACCCCTTTCCCCAACTGGCGGGACCCCCCGTGGCTCCTGTCAGTGAAGGTCCCGCCAGCCAATCAGGGAGCGCCACGTCATGGCACTCTCCTGATTGGCTGTGCGCTCCTGCACTGTCAATCAGGAGGAGCGCACTGGTTACAATGTAGCGTAGCGGTGCTCCATTATAACCAATGGTGGGAACTTTGCGGTCTGCGGTTACCGCAAAGTTACCCACAAGAGTGACCCCAATTAAATTTGCGGTAATCAGGTCTGATCATAGCAGCACCATTGCCCGACAGCCGGCCGAGGTGCCCGACGGCAGATACGCCCGTTGGATGACCCGGCAGTGGGGGGTGAGTGGGGGGTGGGGGTGGTGGTGACGGGTCGTCCGACGGCCGGCTTCATAGCACTGCATGCTAATATGGATGAAATTGTCCATATTGGCATGCATGTTTAAACGAGCTGGCACCAATGATTAACGAGCGCGGGGTTGCGCATCGTTCATCGTTGATGCCTACACACTGAAAGCTATGAACGAGTTCTCATTCATCAATGAACGAGATCGTTCATATCTTTGACCAGTGCGTAAGGCCCATAACCCCCACAGTTCAATGAATACAGCAAGCACAAACAGTAAAAAAAAAATTATATTTTTTAAACAACCAACAACAATCACTGCCTAAAAGAAACATCAGACACGCGGGACAATAATAAAGATAAAGCATATTCTGTACATACACAAACAGAGCATAAGAATAAGTACCACAATACTACTTAGGCAAACAACCGCATACACCATGATAACAGGAAACTTCTATTACCAGCAGAACACTGTTTAATGCAGAATACACAGGGAGCAACCAGAACACGTACCTCCTCCACGGCAGGGGTGTAGTGAGGGTGGCTCTGGCGGAGCGCAAGCTCCAGGGCGCCAGAAGAGTTAGAGGGCGTGCTGTTGAGTAACATATATATGTGGCTCTACTGTGGCATAACGTGTATACACGTCTCTACTGTGGTGTAACATGTATAAACGACTCTACTGTGGGGTAACATGTATAAGTGGCTCTACTGTGGCATAAAATGTATAAGGGGCTGTACTGTGTGGCCTAATGTGTATAAGGGACTCTACTGTGTGGTGTAAAGTGTATAAGGGATACTACTGTGGTATAATGTGAAAAACGGACAATACTGTGCTATGTAATCTGAATTGGTACTATTTTGTGGCCACACCCTTCCCCATGAAGCCACACACCTATATTTTTGTTGCATGCCTTGGGCACGCACTGTTCCTATTTTGAACATGGGGCGCCCAAAGGAAACTTTCGCCCTCAAATCTACAAGGTCTAGAACTGGCCCTGACACTAATTTAGGATTTTTAAATATTTTTTATTTTCAAATGTAACACGCACTCAATTCAGTACAGGAGAGGGGGCACCGAAAACATACCCTTGTTCCGGGCACCATGGCACCTAGCTACACCTCTGCTCCACGGAACTGTGTTTGTGCAAGAGTGGTCTGCGCTTGCTCCAGTTCTTTACCGCACATGCACAAAACAATAATTTCAGGGTGTGGACTAGGAAAATGTGAAAAGAAGTCATTTACATCATCGCATTAGTATTGCAAAAATCTCACTATATTGCAATGCGATTTTAAACCAAAAGAATTTGATACATTCAACTGAAAAACTTTTTTAATGCAATGCGATGAGCCGTGAAATTATGAGAGGATATCGGGGTAGAAATGTGAAAAAATTATACATCAGGGCCTATGTTTCAATCAGAGAAACTGTCTCAGTGTCCAAAGTAATCAAAAAAGTCCAAGATAAAGTTCAGAACGATGGTAACGGATCTTTTTAGTATGTCCCAAAAAGAAAAAATATTGATAAGCATCACAGTCCTCCCAATTAAAAATCCATTGATAAATGGACAAAAATGAACTTAAGTTGCATGGATAGTGGCACTTTGTTGCAGTGTCATATGCTTTGTACGGTGGGAACTGTACCTTATATTTATTCCCTGTTGCTGGTGTGGGAGCAGGTCCCCAGGACTAGCACCAATGCCTGAGTTCAGCAAACAGACCTCTGGAATTGCCGTCTCTGGGACCTCTGTGTAACTAGTAGCTTCATCTTTAAAATAATGCAGTTTGTAGAGGTGGGCAACATTTTCAAAACTATTATACCGAATGTTTACCTCAGTCCACATTTGTTCATGAAACATACCAAACATCACCTGCAGAATTTAATGGCTCAAGCAGTGATATCCTTGGTTCTTTGCTGGTTATTTATAGACCCAGATTGGGGTAACGGAGGTGTGGGGTGCGGTGCCCCTGGATTGGCCGGGCTGGATGGCTCTAGTGTGGCATACCATTACATTCTATTAGCACTTATCACTTACTAATTTCTTTATTAACACTATTTTTTAATTACATCTTATTATTTTTGTATCACTTTCTGTATATAGCTTCGGCTTCCTAACACTAATCTATTAACACTATAGTTTTTTCACTGGTGTGCTGCCCTGGGCTTTCTGGCTTATGCTGATTATTGGGGTACCACACCCTGCACCTAGATATAGCAATAGGGATCCCCAATATACAGAGAGGCCTTGACGAGGCTTGTGGGCTTATTCATACATTTGCGCAAATATATGTAACCAAGATCTCTGAATTCTAATATTTTATAGTATTTGAATCTGGTAACTGGTATCATTCAGGGTGCTGGGGAAAACAAAATGGCTTTTTTTCTTAATATCCTTTAGAATGTAAGCTCTCACGAGCAGGGCCCTCTCCCCTCATGTGCTTTAATTCTCTTACTTAGACTATCTTCTACTCCATACTCCCTACAATGGCACCTAACCCTCTGTTTCTGCCGCCCTGATGCTAATATCAGTGTCCTGTCCCCTGATACAGCAATGTTTATATACTGTACCATGTACTTGTCCTGCATTGTCTTCTACTGTAAGTCACGGTTTTCTTGTTTTGCTCATTTGCTTATGTACTTTGGGCCCGATTCAGACCTAATCGCTGCTGTGCGTTTTCACACAAAGGGCGATTATCAATTGACTGCGCATGCGTATGCACTGCAATGCTTGCGTCACCAGACAGCGACAAGCTAGTGTGGAAATTTTGATTGCACAGCCATTTGCAAGCTGATTGACGGGAAGAGGCCATTTGGTGGTAACTGACCATTTTCTGGGAGTGTCAGGAAAAACGCAGGAGTGCCCAAGCATTTTCTGGGAGCAAGGGCGTAGCTACCATAGGTGCAGGGAGTGCAGCTGCTATGGGGCCCAGAGCTGAGAGGGGCCACCTTCCCTGTCACAGTTACATGTGTTATATACAGGGTGTAGCTACCATAGGTGCAGAGAGTGCAGCTGCTATGGGCCCAGAGCTGAGAGGGGCCACCTTCCCTGTCACAGTTACATGTGTTATATATAGTGATGTGCACCGGAAATTTTTCGGGTTTTGTCTTTTGGTTTTGGGTTCGGTTCCGCGGCCGTGTTTTGGGTTCGAACGCGTTTTGGCAAAACCTCACCGAATTTTTTTTGTCGGATTCGGGTGTGTTTTGGATTCGGGTGTTTTTTTCAAAAAACCCTAAAAAGCAGCTTAAATCATAGAATTTTGGGGTCATTTTGATCCCATAGTATTATTAACCTCAATAACCATAATTTCCACTCATTTCCAGTCTATTCTGACACCTCACACCTCACAATATTATTTTTAGTCCTAAAATTTGCACCGAGGTCGCTGGATGGCTAAGCTAAGCGACACAAGTGGCCGACACAAACACCTGGCCCATCTAGGAGTGGCACAGCAGTGTCACGCAGGATGGCCCTTCAAAAAAATACTCCCCAAACAGCACATGACGCAAAGAAAAAAAGAGGCGCAATGAGGTAGCTGTGTGACTAAGCTAAGCGACCCTAGTGGCCGACACAAACACCTGGCCCATCTAGGAGTGGCACTGCAGTGTCACGCAGGATGGCCCTTCAAGAAAATACTCCCCAAACAGCACATGACGCAAAGAAAAAAAGAGGCGCAATGAGGTAGCTGTGTGACTAAGCTAAGCGACCCTAGTGGCCGACACAAACACCTGGCCCATCTAGGAGTGGCATTGCAGTGTCACGCAGGATGGCCCTTCAAAAAAATACTCCTCAAACAGCACATGACGCAAAGAAAAAAAGAGGCGCAATGAGGTAGCTGTGTGACTAAGCTAAGCGACCCTAGTGGCCGACACAAACACCTGGCCCATCTAGGAGTGGCAATGCAGTGTCACGCAGGATGGCCCTTCAAAAAAATACTCCCCAAACAGCACATGACGCAAAGAAAAAAAGAGGCGCAATGAGGTAGCTGTGTGACTAAGCTAAGCGACCCTAGTGGCCGACACAAACACCTGGCCCATCTAGGAGTGGCATTGCAGTGTCACGCAGGATGGCCCTTCAAAAAAATACTCCTCAAACAGCACATGACGCAAAGAAAAAAAGAGGCGCAATGAGGTAGCTGTGTGACTAAGCTAAGCGACCCTAGTGGCTGACACAAACACCTGGCCCATCTAGGAGTGGCACTGCAGTGTCACGCAGGATGGCCCTTCAAAAAAAATACTCCCCAAACAGCACATGACGCAAACAAAAATGAAAGAAAAAAGAGGTGCAAGATGGAATTGTCCTTGGGCCCTCCCACCCACCCTTATGTTGTATAAACAGGACATGCACACTTTAACGAACCCATCATTTCAGCGACAGGGTCTGCCACACGACTGTGACTGAAATGACTGGTTGGTTTGGGCCCCCACCAAAAAAGAAGCAATCAATCTCTCCTTGCACAAACTGGCTCTACAGAGGCAAGATGTCCACCTCATCATCATCGTCCGATTCATCACCCCTTTCACTGTGTACATCCCCCTCCTCACAGATTATTAATTCGTCCCCACTGGAATCCACCATCTCAGGTCCCCGTGTACTTTCTGGAGACAATTGCTGCTGTGTCTCCATGGAGGAATTGATTATAATTCATTTTAATGAACATCATCTTCTCCACATTTTCTGGAAGTAACCTCGTACGCCGATTGCTGACAAGGTGAGCGGCGGCACTAAACACTCTTTCGAAGTACACACTGGAGGGAGGGCAACTTTGGTAGAATAAAGCCAGTTTCTGCAAGGGCCTCCAAATTGCCTCTTTTTCCTGCCAGTATACGTACGGACTGTCTGACGTGCCTACTTTGATGCGGTCACTCATATAATCCTCCACCATTCTTTCAATGGTGAGAGAATCATATGCAGTGACAGTAGACGACATGTCAGTAATCGTTGGCAGGTCCTTCAGTCCGGACCAGATGTCAGCATCAGCAGTCGCTCCAGACTGCCCTGCATCACCGCCAGCGGGTGTGCTTGGAATTCGTAGCCTTTTCCTCGCACCCCCAGTTGCGGGAGAATGTGAAGGAGGAGACGTTGACGGGTCGCGTTCCGCTTGACTTGACAATTTTCTCACCAGCAGGTCTTTGAACCTCTGCAGACTTGTACACAAACAAGAATTGTGGGGGTAGTTCAGCTGGCGCTAAGCTGCTCAGATGTAACAGGTTTCAGAATAAATGTCACCACATTTAGATCGAAAGACACAAACCAGAAATTTGAAACACTGTCATACACCACAAGCGCTAAAACAAGATATCACCATAACGTTCCTTTTTGGACCGGAAGATAGGTTCTATTCTTCTGAGTTGAATCTTCAATTTAGTTCAATACAATATGGAGTTTCTCGAGTATTGATATCATAAAAGACAAAAATGGCGAGAACAGACCAATGTGTAGTACATACAATCAAGATTTGTTTTCATTCGTACAGTGTCGTTAAATGGATAACACAAATTAAAAGCGTACCCCACTGATATTAAAAAATGAGAGTATAGAACACCTCAAAGTTTCTTTGTGGGGTCAATTTCTTTTTATATTTATATAGCCCCCAGAGTGATATAAGAGAGTCGCGATCAGACTAGGGAAGGCCTTGTAACAGTTTCCTGGAGAAGGCAGGTGATGCGTACCCCAACACTCACACTCTGTGCGCTGGTGACAAACATATAAAGGTATCTTTCTCTCTTTCAGCAATAAAAGTAATCCACGGATCGCGTACCACAACTCACGGTTTAAGGGGCTGTGTAACTCCTATAAAGGTATCTTTGGATATTTCCACGGAAATCTCGATTGGAAGTCTCTGATGTGGTCTCCAGATATCGATCACATGGGGAAAATGAAAAACAGCCAATGTGTAGAAAGTCCCACTATTTTTCAATGTGGTATATAGGGTATCTCTAATGAGTATTTAAGTAGACATAGAGCGTACCCCACTCACACATGTATGGAGAACTCTAAACATATAATGGTTTCTTTCTGGTCAGACATACACCGGATTGAAATAAGATTCCAGGGATAAACAGTCAATGCGTACCCCAACACTCACACTCAGGAGGCAGGTTAAAAGCTTATAAAGGTATCTTTTTCTTCTCTAGAAATCAATGGATAATTATTCAATGTGGCGTACCCCAACTCACAGTTTAGTGTGGTGGAAGACTCCTACCAAGGTATCTTTAGACTCCCAGTAGAGGGTGAGGCTTGTGTATTGAATCAGGTATAGTTCCATTAACCCCAGAAAGAAGAAAAAATAGCAATGCTCATACCGGAGTTGGCAAAAAAGGGGTTTACAGATTTTATTTCACAATACATGTGGAGAGCTAAGTGCAGGAACAACCCCGCATAGTGATGGTACAAAAATATATAAAACTTGAATAAAAACGGCAAAGAGAGATGGTCAACTCTTGCAAAGAAAAAAAGAAACAATTTAAAAAGTCAAAAAGTATCAGAAAATCCGGATAAAATGGCTACTCACACTCCTGTTTGTCGACGCGTTTCAGCCCACATCTGGGCCTTTATCAAGATGTCTTGATAAAGGCCCAGATGTGGGCTGAAACGCGTCGACAAACAGGAGTGTGAGTAGCCATTTTATCCGGATTTTCTGATACTTTTTGACTTTTTAAATTGTTTCTTTTTTTCTTTGCAAGAGTTGACCATCTCTCTTTGCCGTTTTTATTCAAGTTTTATATATTTTTGTACCATCACTATGCGGGGTTGTTCCTGCACTTAGTTCTCCACATGTATTGTGAAATAAAATCTGTAAACCCCTTTTTTGCCAACTCCGGTATGAGCATTGCTATTTTTTCTTCTTTCTGGGGTTAATGGAACTATACCTGATTCAATACACAAGCCTCACCCTCTACTGGGAGTCTAAAGATACCTTGATAGGAGTCTTCCACCACACTAAACTGTGAGTTGAGGTACGCCACATTGAATAATTATCCATTGATTTCTAGAGAAGAAAAAGATACCTTTATAAGCTTTTAACCTGCCTCCTGAGTGTGAGTGTTGGGGTACGCATTGACTGTTTATCCCTGGAATCTTATTTCAATCCGGTGTATGTCTGACCAGAAAGAAACCATTATATGTTTAGAGTTCTCCATACATGTGTTAGTGGGGTACGCTCTATGTCTACTTAAATACTCATTAGAGATACCCTATATGCCACACTGAAAAATAGTGGGACTTTCTACACATTGGCTGTTTTTCATTTTCCCCATGTGATCGATATCTGGAGACCACATCAGAGACTTCCAATCGAGATTTCCGTGGAAATATCCAAAGATACCTTTATAGGAGTTACACAGCCCCTTAAACCGTGAGTTGTGGTACGCGATCCGTGGATTACTTTTATTGCTGAAAGAGAGAAAGATACCTTTATACGTTTGTCACCAGCGCACAGAGTGTGAGTGTTGGGGTATGCATCACCTGCCTTCTCCAGGAAACTGTTACAAGGCCTTCCCTAGTCTGATTGCGACTCTATTATATCACTCTGGGGGCTATATAAATATAAAAAGAAATTGACCCCACAAAGAAACTTTGAGGTGTTCTATACTCTCATTTTTTAATATTAGTGGGGTACGCTTTTAATTTGTGTTATCCATTTAACGACACTGTACGAACGAAAACAAATCTTGATTGTATGTACTACACATTGGTCTGTTCTCGCCATTTTTGTCTTTTATGATATCAATACTCGAGAAACTCCATATTGTATTGAACTAAATTGAAGATTCAACTCAGAAGAATAGAACCTATCTTCCGGTCCAAAAAGGAACGTTATGGTGATATCTTGTTTTAGCGCTTGTGGTGTATGACAGTGTTTCAAATTTCTGGTTTGTGTCTCTGCAGACTTGTGTCTGCCGGAAAGAGAGATCCAACGTAGGTTTTAAATCTAGGATCGAGCACGGTGGCCAAAATGTAGTGCTCTGATTTCAACAGATTGACCACCAGTGCATCCTGGTTAAGCGAATGAAGGGCTCCATCCACAAGTCCCACATGCCTAGCGGAATCGCTCTGTTTTAGCTCCTCCTTCAATGCCTCCAGCTTCTTCTGCAAAAGCCTGATGAGGGGAATGACCTGACTCAGGCTGGCAGTGTCTGAACTGACTTCACGTGTGGCAAGTTCAAAAGGTTGCAGAACCTTGCACAACGTTGAAATCATTCTCCAGTGCGCTTGAGACAGGTGCATTCCACCTCCTTTGCCTATATCGTGGGCAGATGTATAGGCTTGAATGGCCTTTTGCTGCTCCTCCATCCTCTGAAGCATATAGAGGGTTGAATTCCACCTCGTTACCACCTCTTGCTTCAGATGATGGCAGGGCAGGTTCAGGTGTTTTTGGTGGTGCTCCAGTCTTCTGTACGCGGTGCCTGTACGCCGAAAGTGGCCCGCAATTCTTCTGGCCACCGACAGCATCTCTTGCACGCCCCTGTCGTTTTTTAAATAATTCTGCACCACCAAATTCAAGGTATGTGCAAAATATGGGACATGCTGGAATTTGCCCAGATGTAATGCACGCACAATATTGCTGGCGTTGTCCGATGCCACAAATCCCCAGGAGAGTCCAATTGGGGCAAGCCATTCTGCGATGATCTTCCTCAATTGCCGTAAGAGGTTTTCAGCTGTGTGCGTATTCTGGAAAGCGGTGATACAAAGCGTAGCCTGCCTAGGAACGAGTTGGCGTTTGCGAGATGCTGCTACTGGTGCCGCCGCTGCTGTTCTTGCAGCGGGAGGCAATACATCTACCCAGTGGGCTGTCACAGTCATATAGTCCTGAGTCTGCCCTGCTCCACTTGTCCACATGTCCGTGGTTAAGTGGACATTGGGTACAACTGCATTTTTTAGGACACTGGTGAGTCTTTTTCTGACGTCCGTGTACATTCTCGGTATCGCCTGCCTAGAGAAGTGGAACCTAGATGGTATTTGGTAACGGGGGCACACTACCTCAAGTAATTCTCTAGTTCCCCGTGAACTAACGGCGGATACTGGACGCACGTCTAACACCAACATAGTTGTCAAGGCCTGAGTTATCCGCTTTGCAACAGAATGACTGCTGTGATATTTCATCTTCCTCGCAAAGGACTGTTGGACAGTCAATTGCTTACTGGAAGTAGTACAAGTGGTCTTCCGACTTCCCCTTTGGGATGATGATCGACTCCCAGCAGCAACAACAGCAGCGCCAGCAGCAGTAGGCGTTACACTCAAGGATGCGTCGGAGGAATCCCAGGCAGGAGAGGACTCGTCAGACTTGCCAGTGACATGGCCTGCAGGACTATTGGCTTTCCTGGGTAAGGAGGAAATTGACACTGAGGGAGTTGGTGGTGTGGTTTGCGCGAGCTTGGTTACAAGAGGAAGGGATTTACTGGTCAGTGGACTGCTTCCGCTGTCGCCCAAAGTTTTTGAACTTGTCACTGACTTATTATGAATGCGCTGCAGGTGACGTATAAGGGAGGATGTTCTGAGGTGGTTAACGTCCTTACCCCTACTTATTACAGCTTGACAAAGGCAACACACGGCTTGACACCAGTTGTCTGCATTTCTGTTGAAATAATTCCACACTGAAGAGCTGTTTTTTTTTTGTATTTTGACCAGGCATGTCAATGGCCATATTCCTCCCACAGGCAACAGGTGTCTCCCCGGGTGCCTGACTTAAACAAACCACCTCACCATCAGAATCCTCCTTGTCAATTTCCTCCCCAGCGCCAGCAACACCCATATCCTCATCCTGGTGTACTTCAACACTGACATCTTCAATTTGACTATCAGGAACTGGACTGCGGGTGCTCCTTCCAGCACTTGCAGGGGGCTTGCAAATGGTGGAAGGCGCAAGCTCTTCCCGTCCAGTGTTGGGAAGGTCAGGCATCGCAACCGACACAATTGGACTCTCCTTGGGGATTTGTGATTTCGAAGAACGCACAGTTCTTTGCTGTGCTTTTGCCAGCTTAAGTCTTTTCTTTTTTCTAGCGAGAGGATGAGTGCTTCCATCCTCATGTGAAGCTGAACCACTAGCCATGAACAAAGGCCAGGGCCTCAGCCGTTCCTTGCCACTCCGTGTCGTAAATGGCATATTGGCAAGTTTACGCTTCTCCTCAGACGCTTTTAATTTTGATTTTTGGGTCATTTTACTGATCTTTTGTGTTTTGGATTTTACATGCTCTCTACTATGACATTGGGCATCGGCCATGGCAGACGACGTTGATGGCATTTCATCGTCTCGGCCATGACTAGTGGCAGCAGCTTCAGCACGAGGTGGAAGTGGATCTTGATCTTTCCCTATTTTTTTAACCTCCACATTTTTGTTCTCCATATTTTAATGCGCACAACTAAAAGCCACCACAGGTATACAATGTAGATGGATGGATAGTATAGTATTATATTACTTATGGAGGACGTGTGACGACACAGAGGTAGGTACAGCCGTGGCCTACCGTACTGCTTATATATATAATATACAGTATAATAATAATAACGGACCTGGTGGACACTGTCAGCAAACTGCTAAACTAGTATGAAGAAAAAAAAACCCACCACAGGTATACAATGTAGATGGATGGATGGATAGTATAGTATTATATTACTTATGGATGACGAGTGCACTGACGACACAGAGGTAGGTACAGCCGTGGCCTACCGTACTGCTATTTATATATATATATATATATATTATACTGTATAATAATAATAACAACGGACCTGGTGGACACTGTCAGCAGACTGCTAAACTAGTATGAAGAAAAAAAAAGCCACCACAGGTATACAATGTAGATGGATGGATAGTATAGTATTATATTACTTATGGACGACGAGTGCACTGACGACACAGAGGTAGGTACAGCCGTGGCCTACCGTACTGCTATATATATATATATATATAATATACTGTATAATAATAATAACGGACCTGGTGGACACTGTCAGCAGACTGCTAAACTAGTATGAAGAAAAAAAAAACCACCACAGGTATACAATGTAGATGGATGGATAGTATAGTATTATATTACTTATGGACGACGAGTGCACTGATGACACAGAGGTAGGTACAGCCGTGGCCTAACGTACTGCTATATATATATATATATATATATATATATATATAATATACTGTATAATAATAATAACGGACCTGGTGGACACTGTCAGCAGACTGCTAAACTAGTATGAAGAAAAAAAAAGCCACCACAGGTATACAATGTAGATGGATGGATAGTATAGTATTATATTACTTATGGACGACGAGTGCACTGACGACACAGAGGTAGGTACAGCCGTGGCCTACCGTACTGCTATATATATATAATATACTGTATAATAATAATAACGGACCTGGTGGACACTGTCAGCAGACTGCTAAACTAGTATGAAGAAAAAAAAAGCCACCACAGGTATACAATGTAGATGGATGGATAGTATAGTATTATATTACTTATGGACGACGAGTGCACTGACGACACTGAGGTAGGTACAGCCGTGGCCTACCGTACTGCTATATATATATATATATATATATATATATATATATAATATACTGTATAATAATAACGGACCTGGTGGACACTGTCAGCAGACTACTAAACTAGTATGAAGAAAAAAAAACCCACCACAGGTATACAATGTAGATGGATGGATAGTATAGTATTATATTACTTATGGACGACGAGTGCACTGATGACACAGAGGTAGGTACAGCCGTGGCCTACCGTACTGCTATATATATATATATATATATATATAATATACTGTATAATAATAATAACGGACCTGGTGGACACTGTCAGCAGACTGCTAAACTAGTATGAAGAAAAAAAAAGCCACCACAGGTATACAATGTAGATGGATGGATAGTATAGTATTATATTACTTATGGACGACGAGTGCACTGACGACACAGAGGTAGGTACAGCCGTGGCCTACCGTACTGCTATATATATATATATATATATATATATATATATATATATATATATAATATACTGTATAATAATAATAACAGACCTGGTGGACACTGTCAGCAGACTGCTAAACTAGTATGAAGAAAAAAAAACCCACCACAGGTATACAATGTAGATGGATGGATAGTATAGTATTATATTACTTATGGACGACGAGTGCACCGACGACACAGAGGTAGGTACAGCCGTGGCCTACCGTACTGCTTTATATATATATATATATATATATATATATAATATACTGTATAATAATAATAATGGACCTGGTGGACACTGTTAGCAGACTGCTAAACTAGTATGAAGGAAAAAAAACCCACCACAGGTATACAATGTAGATGGATGGATGGATAGTATAGTATTATATTACTTATGGACGACGAGTGCACTGACGACACAGAGGTAGGTACAGCCGTGCCCTACCGTACTGCTATATATATATATAATATACTGTATAATAATAACGGACCTGGTGGACACTGTCAGCAGACTGCTAAACTAGTATGAAGAAAAAAAAAACCACCACAGGTATACAATGTAGATGGATGGATGGATAGTATAGTATTATATTACTTATGGACGACGAGTGCACTGACGACACAGAGGTAGGTACAGCCGTGCCCTACCGTACTGCTATATATATATATATAATATACTGTATAATAATAACGGACCTGGTGGACACTGTCAGCAGACTGCTAAACTAGTATGAAGAAAAAAAAAGCCACCACAGGAGTGTTTTTCAGGCAGACAAATGTATACTGGACTGGTGGTCACTGTCAGCAAAACTGTGCACTGTATTCCTGCTATAACTGCTCCCCAGTCCCCACAATTAGGCAGTGTGAGCAGTGCACTCAGCACAGATATATGCAGCAGTGCAGCACACTGAGTGAGCACAGATATGGTGGAGAGTTTTTTTTCAGGCAGAGAAACAACGGATTAAACTCACTGGTGGTATAATCAAAACCCTGCACTGTACTCCCTAACAGCTGCTCCCCGTCCCCAATCCTCCCCACAATTATAACTAAGTCACTCAGTCTTTTCTACTATAACGGAGAGGGCGCCAGCCACGTCCTCTCCCTATCAATCTCAATGCACGTGTGAAAATGGCGGCGACGCGCGGCTCCTTATATAGAATCCGAATCTCGCGAGAATCCGACAGCGGGATGATGACGTTCGGGCGCGCTCGGGTTAACCGAGCAAGGCGGGAGGATCCGAGTCGCTCGGACCCGTGAAAAAAAAGGTGAAGTTCGGGCGGGTTCGGATCCCGAGGATCCGAACCCGCTCATCACTAGTTATATACAGGGTGTAGCTACCATAGGTGCAGGGAGTGCAGCTGCTATGGGGCCCAGAGCTGAAAGGGGCCCACCTTCCCTGTCACAGTTACATGTGTTATATACAGGGTGTAGCTACCATAGGTGCAGGGAGTGCAGCTGCTATGGGGCCCAGAGCTGAGAGGGGCCCACCTTCCCTGTCAAAGATAAATGTGTTACATCATACATGTATTAAGTTCAATCAGGCAGAGGCGATCACAGGGCTGAGATGGCCATTGGCTGTCTGGAATGCGCCGGCGCATGCGCAGTTCAGACCTGATCGGCTGCTGTGCGAAAACGCTGCTGCTGATTCCTCTCCCGATGAAACCAAGCATCTGGTTAGCCCTCCTCATTGCATTGCCATACCTCCCAACATGTCCTTCTCCAGGGGGGACACAATGCTATGCTCCTGGACTTGTCTCTTAATTTATAATTGCCGGTACCTGTTTTGAACAGGTTAATGGATAATTAAGGTGTTTCACCACAGGTGATGGCAATCCTAAATTAAGAGGGTCATGTTGGGAGGTATGCATTGTTAACCTGCCTTTAAGTTACCTGAAATATTGACTCCTAGATCCCTTTCCTCCTCAGTAGTTTCCAGTATAGGTCCATTAATACTATATTTAGCCTTTGGATTTTTGAGACCAAAGTGCATGATTTTGCATTTTTTGCCATTAAACTTGACCATTCCTCTAGCCTACTTAGATCCTGAATCATTTGTTTTAACCCTCTTGGTGTGTCTACCCTGTTGCATACCTTTGTGTCATCTTCAAAAAGGCATGCTTTCTCTTGAATGCCATTTGCAATGTCACCAATAAGGATATTAGAAAGCACTGGTCCAAGTATAGATTCCTGGGGTACTCCACTGGTAACATTTCCCTCCTGTGAATGCACTCCATTTACTACAACTCTCTGTTTTCTATCCTGCAAGCAAGATCTTATCCATTCAACCATCTTAGGGGTCTATTTACTAAGCCTTGGACAGAGATGTGATAATATACCACCCAATCAGCTCATAACTTCCATGTTACAGGCTGTGTTCAAAAAATGACAGTTAGGAACTGATGATGTTATTGGGACGTTATCTCCATACACTTTATTTCTGTTCAAGGCTTAGTAAATAGACCCCTTAGTATCCAATCCCAAGATTTTGAGTTTATTTACAGTAACAGTATGCAAAGTGGGACAGTATTGAAAAGCTTAACTAAAGTCTAGATAAGCTTTATCTACTGCTCCACCTTTATCTATTACTTTAGTCACACTGTCAAAAAAGTCGATAAAGTTTTTTTGACATGATCTCCCCCCAGTGAATCCATGCTGTTTGGGATCCTGTAACTTGCTGGATTTGAGATAATCTACAACTCTTTCTTTTAAGAGTGTTTCCATCAATTTCCCTTCTGCTGATGTAAGGCTCATTGGTCAGTAGTTGCTTGCCTCTTCCTCGCTTCCACTTTTGTGCAGTGGGACAATGTTCACTCTTTTCCAGTCCTCTGGAATTACTCCTGTAGCTAATGACTGGTTGAATAATTCTGTTAATGGTGCTATCAGCACCTTTTAAGCTCATTTAGTATCCTTAGATGTATCCCATCTGGCACCATTGATTTATCCACTTTCAGCTTTGAGAGTTCTGTTAGGACCTTCTCCTCTGTAAATGTACTCATTTCATTTTTCTGAATATCCCTGCAACTTGGCCACTTTGACTCTCTTTCAGTGGTTAATACTGAGCAAAAATAATTATTAAGATGATCTGCTACCTGCTTCCATTGTCTCCTTCAACAAGACTCTCCAGTTTCTGTTTTTAGTTTTATTATTCCACCTTTTGTTTTTCTCCTTTCGCTTATATACCTAAAAAACATTTTGCCTACTTACCAACTGACTGGGCCATTTTCTCCTCAGCTTGTGCCTTTGCACATCTGATTACCTTCTTAGTCTCCTTCTGTCTAACAAGATATATCTCTTTGTCTTCATTATTTTGTGTCTGCTTATATTTCCTAAAAGCCATCTTTTTTGCTTTAACAATATTTGCTACTGCTTTCGCAAACCACACTGGCTTCCTTTTCCTTGTGTTTTTCCTAACACGTTTGATACAAAGGTCTGTTGCCTTTAATATTGCACTTTGTAATGTTTCCCACCTCTCCTGCACGGCTTCCAAGTTCCTCCACTCTGCCAAAGAATCGCTTACACATTTTCCCATCCCTGCAAGATCAGCCTTCCTAAAATCCAACAACTTTGTTTTTGTATGGGATGAGTCAGTCTCTGTTTTTATGCTGAACCATACTTCTTGATGTTCATTGGATCCCAGGTTTTCACCCACTTTTAAATAAGACATTCTGTCTCCTTTTGTAAGTATTAGGTCTAATATTGCGTCTTTCCGAGTTGGCTCCCTGCAGGGAATTCAAACCAATTGGTGGAGGTATGCTCCCTGCAGGGAATTCAAACTGTCCCTACTTCTAGTGGAACTTGCAACAGACACCTCCCAGTTTACACCAGGAAGATTAAAGTCTCCCATGATTATTACCTTTCCGTTTAATGCCATCTTACTGATGTCCTGCAATAGGCTCTTGACCAGTTCCTCTTCCTGACCTGGTGGCCTGTATATCACCCCAATATGAAGAATCGACTTCTCCCCTGTTCCTATGGTCACCCAAAGGGCCTCAGTTTTTTTCTTCAATAATTTGTATAAAGGTAGTATTTATGCTTTTTTTTTTTTACATACATTGCTACCCCTCCTCTGATTCATCCCATTCTGTCCTTCCTAAATAAAGTATATCCCGGTATAGCTATGTCCCAGTCATGATTTTCATTGCACCATGACTCTGTAATAGCCACAATATCTAGATCATCACTTGTTATTATTGCAATTAGTTCTGGGATTTTATTTCCTAAGCTCCTAGCTTTTGCACACATAGTTTTTAGAGTTTTGTTTGTGTGTTTCCTGTTCCTAGTTATGTTCATCTCCCTGCCTATGTTTATTTGGTTTTGATCTGAATTATCTTCTGTTGGTGTGGATATGCTTCTTATTCCCTTCGCCTGCAGAAACAATACCTCTACTAACTAAAAGACTGTGCTAGAGAAATGACAGTTAGAAGCTGGTTGGTTCCATTGGGCAACTTCTCCACTTTATCTCTCTCCATGGCTCGATACATCTCCCCCTAGATATAAAAACATAAAGTATATATGCTGTAAATGCACAAAAGTGCACACCCTAAAAAAATGTATGTAGTCCATGTAAAATAGGGATATTAAAAAAAATACATGGTCCCAGTCCAGTTTGACGCAATTTGTATCATCTGGGCCCTCCCACAGCCTGAATAATTCAAAAATGTTCTTGTGCAGAATAAAGGTTCACTGATATATACAGTATATTGTATGTTCTCAAGCACCTAGCATCTGTATGCAATATGGTGCAACTGAGCCGCTGTGCGAGGTGTAGGGTACTTCTTTAACATTTAATTACTTTCCATTTTACATCTTATTCGCAAAGCAGATGCAGGGAAACACCAGTCACTGTGTACTAGAGACACTGGACTGCGACTTTGATTGCACAGGAATTAGTTTTACACAAATACAAAGTCGCATATAACACACAATGGAACTTGGCATACGAAAAAGTCTCGTCCGATGCATTACAGCACCTCATACACAGATTCAGACTCGGTTGCACACAGATGCAGGTGTCGCACGTCACACTGATCAGTGTAATCTAGCATAGTAGTTTTGTCACTTAAAGTTGTTTTATTTTTGCAAATAAGAGGCTTATTTTGAGCTAGAAAGATGCTTGGCGCTGCCAAATCACCCAGGACATAATGTACTGTGAGATTGTAAAGAGAAGCCCTGAGGAAACAGCAGATGATACTTTATATACCGTATTTGTGTCCAAGGTTTCTATCTTTTATCATGAGAGGACAAACATTTTTCCCCGAGCAAAAACCATTACTCCGTAGCCACTATAAATACTTTATAAACACATATTAAAGCAACTGATTAAGCTAAAACGGATACAGCTATAAAGGAAATAAGGATTTCATTGCATGAGACCAAAGGTCTAAAATTACAGCAATAATTAAATTAAAAACAAAGAAACATTGTTATGTGTAGGTTCATGCTGTTACCACTAGTGATGATCGAACCCGCTCATCACTAGTTACCACACCAGCTGGGCTGCAGAGCTCAGAACATTCTGACTAATTGGGTGCAGACCAGGAAATGGACTGAAGACATCACCCGTAACATGGCATGTTTTGTAAATAGTTTCCTCCAGGGGATTGTGGGGGTGTCCTAGAAAATCATTCAGCTGAAGAGCTAATAGGCAGACACATGAGGATGAAAGAAGTTTTGACCTGTCAACATTTTAAATGTCGGTATTATGACCTTGTCGGTATTTTAAAGGTCAGGATTTTGACCTTGTCGGGATTTTGATTGTAGGAAAATTGATTGTAGGTCGATATACTGTGCCTGATTGAATATGTGCAAGTAGTTCCCTACCCAATGCACAGTATTGTAGATTGAAAACTTTTTTGTGGTGATAGAACATACTCAGAATAGAACTTATTTCTATTCAGATTAATGTGCAAAAAATGGGTGTGGTATGGAAGGTAGATAGTAACTAGGTCGACAGTGTCTAGGTCGACCACTATTTGTCGACAGTAACTAGGTCGACAGGGTCTTTAGGTCGACATGGTCTAGGTCGACAGGTCAAAAGGTCGACATGAGTTTTTTTTTTGTGTCGTTTTCTTCGTAGAGTGACCGGGAACCCCAATTAGTGCACCGTGTCCCCTCACAAGGCTCGCTTTGCTCGCCATGCTTCGAGCAAGGTGCCTCACTCTGCTACTGCTTCGCTCGGCACAGATTACCATTCCAATCGTAGTCCACGTGGATCATTAAGTATGAAACGGTTCAAAAAAAGAAAAAAATCGTGAAAACTCTTGTCGACATTTTGACCTGTCGACCTAGAACATGTCGACCTAGAGACCCTGTCGACCTAGAAACCCTGTCGACCTACTTACTGTTGACCAATATTGGTCGACCTAGATAGTGTCGACCTAGTTACTGTAGACCTAGAGACCGGATCCCGCATAAAATAGACCTCTGCAAGGAATAATTATGAATACAATGTCATACCTCCCAACTGTTCTGGTATTTTTGGGACAGTCCTGCAAAAGATATGCCTGCTTAAAGGCATACAGTACAGGCTTCTAAGGCACATATTAAGAAAGAAGGAGGCCCATGCACAGTTTCCATCTGGCCCCCTCCTCTAAGCGGTGGGGCAAGTGAGCAGACTCTGACGTTGTGCCACAGAGCAGTGTGAAGTTGAGCAATTTACACTACACAATTGACCTATGTTCAACACCGTATCTAGAACCAAAAAGGTTTTTTTTTATATAAATATTTGGCTTCATTAAGTTTTGAGGATGTAGGTGATCTGTGTCTGGGCCCTTGGAGTAATTATTTTACAGAGGCACAAAGTTCCAGCAACACAGTCTCTGCGTTCAGCGCTTGCTGTGCCGTTCCACACTGCAGTGATACAGTTAACCCTTTCTGTTATGTGTGGAGGTTGGAGTAAGTCTGGGAACACGTGAGGTATAACAATGCATGCTGTTCTTTCCAAGAACAGTCTTGAAAATTTTGCTCCTCAGAGTAAGCTGCCCTTTTTTAATACTATTTTCCACTCAAAATTGAATGGAACTCACTGAAACCACAAGCTGGTCTGTGGATTTTACTATGTCCTTGTCTATAATTATAATTATTATTATTATTAATCTATAACCACCGGGGTTGTGTGTAGAGATGAGCGGGTTCGGTTCCTCTGAATCCGAACCCGCCCGAACTTCAGGTTTTTTACACGGGTCCGAGCAGGCTCGGATCTTCCCGCCTTGCTCGGCTAACCCGAGCGCGCCCGAACGTCATCATCACGCTGTCGGATTCTCGCGAGGCTCGGATTCTATCGCGAGACTCGGATTCTATATAAGGAGCCGCGCGTCGCCGCCATTTTCACACGTGCATTGATAGTCATAGGGAGAGGACGTGGCTGGCGTCCTCTCCGTTTAGAGAAGAGAGAGACACAGTATTTTGGGGAGCATTATTAGGAGGAGTACTACTATACTGTATACTACTATACTACTTGCTGAAGTGATATTTATAGATTAGATAATAGATAGTGTGACTGTAAGTGTATTATCTGACTTGTGGGGGAGACACTGACAGTGGGGAGCAGTTAGAGTCTGAGAGCAGGACTCAGGAGTACATATAACGTACAGTGCACTGCACACTTTTGCTGCCAGAGTCAGTGCCACACTGCCATTGTTGTGACCACACTGACCACCAGTATAATAATATATTTTGTGATTGTCTGCTTAGGCCTCGGAGTACTAGTTGCAAGTTGCAACGTGACCTGAAGTGACCACCAGTTTAATAATCAATCACCACCAGTTTAATATATATATATATATATATATATATATATAATTGTATATAATATATATATATATATATATATATATATATATATTGTATACCACCTACCCGTGTTTTTTTTTTTTCATTCTTCTTTATACATACTACTATAGTAGCTTACTGTAGCAGTCTGCGGTGCTGTGCTGACCTGACAGTGTCCAGCAGGTCCGTCATCAGTCATTACATAATAAATATATATAGTACCTGTCCGGCTGCAGTACTAGTGATATTATATTGATTTCATCTCATTATCAATAATTTATCATCCAGTCTAGACTCTATATTAGCAGCAGACACAGTACGTTAGTCCACGGCTGTAGCTACCTCTGTGTCGGCACTCGGCAGTCCATCCATAATTGTATACCACCTACCCGTGGTTTTTTTTTTCTTTCTTCTTTGTACATACTACTATAGAGTATAGTAGCTTACTGTAGCAGTCTGCGGTGCTGCTGAGCTGACAGTGTCCAGCAGGTCCGTCATCAGTCATCATTACCTAATAAATATATTATCTACCTGTCCGGCTGCAGTACTAGTGATATTATATATACATACATATATATATTGATTTCATCTCATTATCAATCATCCAGTCTATATTAGCAGCAGACACAGTACGTTAGTCCACGGCTGTAGCTACCTCTGTGTCGGCACTCGGCAGTCCATCCATAATTGTATACCACCTACCCGTGGTTTTTTTTTTTCTTTCTTCTTTGTACATACTACTATAGTATAGTAGCTTACTGTAGCAGTCTGCGGTGCTGCTGAGCTGACAGTGTCCAGCAGGTCCGTCATCAGTCATCATTACCTAATAAATATATTATCTACCTGTCCGGCTGCAGTACTAGTGATATTATATATACATACATATATATATTGATTTCATCTCATTATCAATCATCCAGTCTATATTAGCAGCAGACACAGTACGGTAGTCCACGGCTGTAGCTACCTCTGTGTCGGCACTCGGCAGTCCATCCATAAGTATACTAGTATCCATCCATCTCCATTGTTTACCTGAGGTGCCTTTTAGTTGTGCCTATTAAAATATGGAGAACAAAAATGTTGAGGTTCCAAAATTAGGGAAAGATCAAGATCCACTTCCACCTCGTGCTGAAGCTGCTGCCACTAGTCATGGCCGAGACGATGAAATGCCAGCAACGTCGTCTGCCAAGGCCGATGCCCAATGTCATAGTACAGAGCATGTCAAATCCAAAACACCAAATATCAGAAAAAAAAGGACTCCAAAACCTAAAATAAAATTGTCGGAGGAGAAGCGTAAACTTGCCAATATGCCATTTACCACACGGAGTGGCAAGGAACGGCTGAGGCCCTGGCCTATGTTCATGGCTAGTGGTTCAGCTTCACATGAGGATGGAAGCACTCAGCCTCTCGCTAGAAAACTGAAAAGACTCAAGCTGGCAAAAGCACCGCAAAGAACTGTGCGTTCTTCGAAATCCCAAATCCACAAGGAGAGTCCAATTGTGTCGGTTGCGATGCCTGACCTTCCCAACACTGGACATGAAGAGCATGCGCCTTCCACCATTTGCACGCCCCCTGCAAGTGCTGGAAGGACCACCCGCAGTCCAGTTCCTGATAGTCAGATTGAAGATGTCAGTGTTGAAGTACACCAGGATGAGGAGGATATGGGTGTTGCTGGCGCTGGGGAGGAAATTGACCAGGAGGATTCTGATGGTGAGGTGGTTTGTTTAAGTCAGGCACCCGGGGAGACACCTGTTGTCCGTGGGAGGAATATGGCCGTTGACATGCCTGGTGAAAATACCAAAAAAATCAGCTCTTCAGTGTGGAGGTATTTCAACAGAAAAGCGGACAACAGGTGTCAAGCCGTGTGTTGCCTTTGTCAAGCTGTAATAAGTAGGGGTAAGGACGTTAACCACCTCGGAACATCCTCCCTTATACGTCACCTGCAGCGCATTCATAATAAGTCAGTGACAAGTTCAAAAACTTTGGGTGACAGCGGAAGCAGTCCACTGACCAGTAAATCCCTTCCTCTTGTAACCAAGCTCACGCAAACCACCCCACCAACTCCCTCAGTGTCAATTTCCTCCTTCCCCAGGAATGCCAATAGTCCTGCAGGCCATGTCACTGGCAATTCTGACGATTCCTCTCCTGCCTGGAATTCCTCCGATGCATCCTTGCGTGTAACGCCTACTGCTGCTGGCGCTGCTGTTGTTGCTGCTGGGAGTCGATGGTCATCCCAGAGGGGAAGTCGGAAGACCACTTGTACTACTTCCAGTAAGCAATTGACTGTCCAACAGTCCTTTGCGAGGAAGATGAAATATCACAGCAGTCATCCTGCTGCAAAGCGGATAACTGAGGCCTTGACAACTATGTTGGTGTTAGACGTGCGTCCGGTATCCGCCGTTAGTTCACAGGGAACTACACAATTTCTTGAGGTAGTGTGCCCCCGTTACCAAATACCATCTAGGTTCCACTTCTCTAGGCAGGCGATACCGAAAATGTACACAGACCTCAGAAAAAGACTCACCAGTGTCCTAAAAAATGCAGCTGTACCCAATGTCCACTTAACCACGGACATGTGGACAAGTGGAGCAGGGCAGGGTCAGGACTATATGACTGTGACAGCCCACTGGGTAGATGTATGGACTCCCGCCGCAAGAACAGCAGCGGCGGCACCAGTAGCAGCATCTCGCAAACGCCAACTCTTTCCTAGGCAGGCTACGCTTTGTATCACCGCTTTCCAGAATACGCACACAGCTGAAAACCTCTTACGGCAACTGAGGAAGATCATCGCGGAATGGCTTACCCCAATTGGACTCTCCTGTGGATTTGTGGCATCGGACAACGCCAGCAATATTGTGTGTGCATTAGATATGGGCAAATTCCAGCACGTCCCATGTTTTGCACATACCTTGAATTTGGTGGTGCAGAATTTTTTAAAAAACGACAGGGGCGTGCAAGAGATGCTGTCGGTGGCCAGAAGAATTGCGGGACACTTTCGGCGTACAGGCACCACGTACAGAAGACTGGAGCACCACCAAAAACTACTGAACCTGCCCAGCCATCATCTGAAGCAAGAAGTGGTAACGAGGTGGAATTCAACCCTCTATATGCTTCAGAGGTTGGAGGAGCAGCAAAAGGCCATTCAAGCCTATACAATTGAGCACGATATAGGAGGTGGAATGCACCTGTCTCAAGCGCAGTGGAGAATGATTTCAACGTTGTGCAAGGTTCTGATGCCCTTTGAACTTGCCACACGTGAAGTCAGTTCAGACACTGCCAGCCTGAGTCAGGTCATTCCCCTCATCAGGCTTTTGCAGAAGAAGCTGGAGACATTGAAGGAGGAGCTAACACGGAGCGATTCCGCTAGGCATGTGGGACTTGTGGATGGAGCCCTTAATTCGCTTAACAAGGATTCACGGGTGGTCAATCTGTTGAAATCAGAGCACTACATTTTGGCCACCGTGCTCGATCCTAGATTTAAAGCCTACCTTGGATCTCTCTTTCCGGCAGACACAAGTCTGCTGGGGTTGAAAGACCTGCTGGTGAGAAAATTGTCAAGTCAAGCGGAACGCGACCTGTCAACATCTCCTCCTTCACATTCTCCCGCAACTGGGGGTGCGAGGAAAAGGCTCAGAATTCCGAGCCCACCCGCTGGCGGTGATGCAGGGCAGTCTGGAGCGACTGCTGATGCTGACATCTGGTCCGGACTGAAGGACCTGACAACGATTACGGACATGTCGTCTACTGTCACTGCATATGATTCTCTCACCATTGAAAGAATGGTGGAGGATTATATGAGTGACCGCATCCAAGTAGGCACGTCACACAGTCCGTACTTATACTGGCAGGAAAAAGAGGCAATTTGGAGGCCCTTGCACAAACTGGCTTTATTCTACCTAAGTTGCCCTCCCACAAGTGTGTACTCCGAAAGAGTGTTTAGTGCCGCCGCTCACCTTGTCAGCAATCGGCGTACGAGGTTACATCCAGAAAATGTGGAGAAGATGATGTTCATTAAAATGAATTATAATCAATTCCTCCGTGGAGACATTGACCAGCAGCAATTGCCTCCACAAAGTACACAGGGAGCTGAGATGGTGGATTCCAGTGGGGACGAATTGATAATCTGTGAGGAGGGGGATGTACACAGTGATATATCGGAGGATGATGATGAGGTGGACATCTTGCCTCTGTAGAGCCAGTTTGTGCAAGGAGAGATTAATTGCTTCTTTTTTGGTGGGGGTCCAAACCAACCCGTCATTTCAGTCACAGTCGTGTGGCAGACCCTGTCACTGAAATGATGGGTTGGTTAAAGTTTGCATGTCCTGTTTATACAACATAAGGGTGGGTGGGAGGGCCCAAGGACAATTCCATCTTGCACCTCTTTTTTCTTTAATTTTTCTTTGCGTCATGTGCTGTTTGTGGAATGTTTTTTGGAAGGGCCATCCTGCGTGACACTGCAGTGCCACTCCTAGATGGGCCCGGTGTTTGTGTCGGCCACTAGGGTCGCTTATCTTACTCACACAGCTACCTTATTGCGCCTCTTTTTTTCTTTGCGTCATGTGCTGTTTGGGGAGGGTTTTTTGGAAGGGCCATCCTGCGTGACACTGCAGTGCCACTCCTAGATGGGCCCGGTGTTTGTGTCGGCCACTAGGGTCGCTTATCTTACTCA
The DNA here is from genome assembly GCF_028390025.1 of Pseudophryne corroboree. NCBI lineage: Eukaryota > Metazoa > Chordata > Amphibia > Anura > Myobatrachidae > Pseudophryne > Pseudophryne corroboree. The sequence goes on from NC_086453.1 coordinate 33,484,928, forward strand.
CACAGCTACCTCATTGCGCCTCTTTTTTTCTTTGCGTCATGTGCTGTTTGGGGAGGGTTTTTTGGAAGGGCCATCCTGCGTGACACTGCAGTGCCACTCCTAGATGGGCCCGGTGTTTGTGTCGGCCACTAGGGTCGCTTATCTTACTCACACAGCTACCTCATTGCGCCTCTTTTTTTCTTTGCGTCATGTGCTGTTTGGGGAGGGTTTTTTGGAAGGGCCATCCTGCGTGACACTGCAGTGCCACTCCTAGATGGGCACGGTGTTTGTGTCGGCCACTAGGGTCGCTTATCTTACTCACACAGCTACCTCATTGCGCCTCTTTTTTTCTTTGCGTCATGTGCTGTTTGGGGAGGGTTTTTTGGAAGGGCCATCCTGCGTGACACTGCAGTGCCACTCCTAGATGGGCCCGATGTTTGTGTCGGCCACTAGGGTCGCTTATCTTACTCACACAGCTACCTCATTGCGCCTCTTTTTTTCTTTGCGTCATGTGCTGTTTGGGGAGGGTTTTTTGGAAGGGCCATCCTGCGTGACACTGCAGTGCCACTCCTAGATGGGCACGGTGTTTGTGTCGGCCACTAGGGTCGCTTATCTTACTCACACAGCTACCTCATTGCGCCTCTTTTTTTCTTTGCGTCATGTGCTGTTTGGGGAGGGTTTTTTGGAAGGGCCATCCTGCGTGACACTGCAGTGCCACTCCTAGATGGGCCCGGTGTTTGTGTCGGCCACTAGGGTCGCTTATCTTACTCACACAGCTACCTCATTGCGCCTCTTTTTTTCTTTGCGTCATGTGCTGTTTGGGGAGTGTTTTTTGGAAGGGCCATCCTGCGTGACACTGCAGTGCCACTCCTAGATGGGCACGGTGTTTGTGTCGGCCACTAGGGTCGCTTAGCTTAGTCATCCAGCGACCTAGGTGCAAATTTTAGGACTAAAAATAATATTGTGAGGTGTGAGGTATTCAGAATAAACTGAAAATGAGTGGAAATTATGGTTATTGAGGTTAATAATACTTTGGGATCAAAATGACCCCCAAATTCTATGATTTAAGCTGTTTTTTAGTGTTTTTAAAAAAAAAACACCCGAATCCAAAACACACCCGAATCCGACAAAAAAAATTCGGTGAGGTTTTGCCAAAACGCGGTCGAACCCAAAACACGGCCGCGGAACCGAACCCAAAACCAAAACACAAAACCCGAAAAATTTCAAGTGCACATCTCTAGTTGTGTGTAACGAAACGAGATGGACTTGGACTGAGAACCTTTTAATTCATCACTCGTTTCTCACAGTATAATGTACTTTTTATTCTTTGGCCCAGTCTAGGTATATACACCAGAGCATAGGTGTATCATGTATACTATTATTTCATGTTATTAGGTATTGCCTTTGCTATTACCTGCAATATTGTATGTACTGGAGCTATAAAGACAATTGCCATACTGTGTGACTATAGCAGGACAGTTCATAGGTGGTCATTCCGAGTTGATCGCTCGTTATTTTTTTTCCGTAACGTAGCGATTAGTCGCTAATGCGCATGCGCAATGTCCACAGTGCGACTGCGCCAAGTAAATTTGCTATGCAGTTAGGTATTTTACTCACGGCATTACAAGGTTTTTTCTTTGTTCTGGTGATCGTAATGTGATTGACAGGAAGTGGGTGTTTCTGGGCAGAAACTGGCCGTTTTATGGGTGTGTGTGTGAAAAAACGCTGCCGTTTCTGGGAAAAACACGGGAGTGTCTGAAGAAACGGGGGAGTGTCTGGGCGAACGCTGGGAGTGTTTGTGACGTCAAACCAGGAACGAAACTGACTGAACTGATCGCAGTTGGCGAGTAAGTCTGGAGCTACTCAGAAACTGCTAAGAAGTGTCTATTCGCAAATCTGCTAATCTTTCGTTCGCAATTTTACTATGCTAAGATTCACTCCCAGTAGGCGGCGGCTTAGCGTGTGCAAAGCTGCTAAAAGCAGCTTGCGAGCGAACAACTCGGAATGAGGGCCATAGTGTGTGACAGGAGGAGAGCCAGGCAGTTGTGCTAGCTCATTACCATTTGTATCACATATGTGAGTCCATTGTGTGAGGTGTGATAGGTGTTGCTGGTAATGTAATCAGAACAATGACTGAGTGACTGGTAAAATAGCTAGCTGCCAGCCCAAGTTATGTATCTAGGTCATCAGGTCATTTGGGAGGTAATTAGGTTAGAACTCCCAGAGGATGTACAATGGGTCTCCACAGCAGAATACTGGCTGAAACAGCCTTGGGATATCCTGACCCAACCTCCTGAGTAGACTGTTTGGCACCAGAGGGGATCTGCCAGTCAGGTATATAAGGAGAGCAGGTCTCAATGGAAGAGAGTCTATTGTGGTGGATCCTGTGAATCAGACATCAGCAGGAAACACTCTGAGCTGGGCATCGCTGTGCCACCAGAGGAAACCCTACCAGGACAGGGTCAGTGTGAGCCAGTACCCCAGGCTGGGGGACACAGGACTGTCTAGCAAGAGGTAGTGGTAAGGATACAGATTAATGCTTTTGCTATTTATGGATGCTGACTGCAAGAGGCTACTGGAGGATACGTGCTACCAATTACCCTGCAACTATGTGACTATTTATGGTGTTGTGCTGTCATAATAAAGACTTATTTTTTATATATTCTGATCTGCCCGAGTGAATTGAATCCCACAGAGGGTAACCACCATCCCAGTGAAGTGTGGTTTCCTCACAATTGGTGGCAGCGGTGGGATCACTCGGTCCGGTGTCACAAGAACCGGGAGGCTACAAAGGATGCAAGTGTTTGCGGCCAAACAGCCTTGCAGGGACAGCACAACACGGGAAACACAGCACCCAGAGAAAGCCAATCAGAGGACTTATAAGAAACATAAGCCATGAACAGGTACAGCTCCCTGAAACAGGAGGGTCTCCAGGAAATATCCCGGGCAAGGGAAATTTTCACTACCTGTGACGACTCCAAGATACAGCTAGTGAGTTACTACACTACCTCACTGCCTGAGGAGTAGACGCCACTGGAGCCCTCAGACCTGACACTACTCTTTCAGGAGCAGTCAGTAAAGATTCCTGAGATCGCAGCTACCGTGCAGACCAAACCTACCACAGGCCAGTCAGCAGTGCGCAGTGGAAGCTGTGACTACAATCAGCTTTGCCAAGAGCTGCAGGAAGTTATTAGTCGGTGGATCTGGAAAAAAGGTCTTGGGCCAGTAAAAGCAGGGCTGCCTGAAATTTTACCCAACCTTCAGAATTGGGTGGCCAAGTGGAAGCCACAGCCCCGGGAAAAGCCACAAAAGGGGCAGAAGGAAGGCCCAATGCGACCCAGCAACCAAGGACACTTGGGAGAAGTCTGGAAGCGGTGCCATTGATGTGGACATTGGGGGCATCTTCGTCTGGAGTGTCCCAGAAAGAGAGGTCAATTGGATCAATCCTCAACCATGGGTGTTGTTGGCAGGAGCCATGATTTGAAAAACAAACATTACCTCCTTGATGCGCCAGAGGCGAGGGGGGTAGGTGCCACTTGCAATGTTATTGTTGGTGGAAAGCAAAGCAACAGGCAAAGGAAGAACTTTCACCACTACACACCAGTGACAACTGGGTATCAGCAACCCATTTTCTCCACCTCAGGACCTCTGAGGGTGAGTAGCCAAGACCATACTGAGGGGGTGTTAGTCCTAGGGGAGGAGGATAAGTCTAGACTGCAAGAAGCCCAGTTACTAGATCCAGAACTAGATGGGATGCGGGCAATAGCAGACAGGGCATATGAGACAGGGATGCCAGAGGAATGTGTTTGGATGGGTGGATTACTGCATACCGTGTCCAGTCCAAACCATAAGTACAGGCTGGTAGTCCCACCCGAATATCGGGGTCTGTTCCTAGCTCAGGCCCATAGGGCAGGTACCAATCACTGGGGAAAACGAAGAACAAGAGCCAGGCTCAGGCAACATTTCATGTGGTTAGGTTTAGCAAGCGATGTAGATCACTACATAGCCAACTGTGCAGACTGCCAGAATAAGTTACAGCACGGCTGCATCAGTGACAGTCAGACACAGGAGGAGGGTAGGCAGCATAGACAGCAAGACATTGAGGACTGTGTGCTGTCACTGTCAGTAGTCCCTGGGGGAGTTAAGGAGCAGCAGGAATCCTGCAGGCAGTCAGTCCATAAGCCGACGCAGACTGGGGAGATAAGTAGCCCCAGGACAGATAGGAACTGGGGGAGGTGGAGGCAAAGCCATGCAGGGCCCCAGGCAACCAAGGAAAGGGAGTGGGTGGGTCACTCAGACAGTAGGGCTCAGATTAGCTACTGGAGAAGGAGACAGTGACTTCCTTCAGATGTTCGGGGAACTGACTGGTGCTGGTGGTTACAAGAGAACAACATGGGACAACAGGTAAATGCTGGAAGCGGTGCACAGTCCAGCAGGAATTGGTTCAACATGCGGAGGACAACATACAACCTGCAGTAGTGTCTGCAGAAGAGACTGGGGCTCAAGTTTAAAAAGTGGGGGAAGTATATGTAATGAAACGAGATGGACTTGGACTGAGAACCTTTTAATTCATCACTCGTTTCTCACAGTATAATGTACTTTTTAATCTTTGGCCCAGTCTAGGTATATACACCAGAGCATAGGTGTATCATGTATACTATTATTTCATGTTATTAGGTATTGCCTTTGCTATTACCTGCAATATTGTATGTACTGGAGCTATAAAGACAATTGCCATACTGTGTGACTATAGCAGGACAGGTCATAGTATGTGACAGGAGGAGAGCCAGGCAGCTGTGCTAGCTCATTACCATTTGTATCACATATGTGAGTCCATTGTGTGAGGTGTGATAGGTGTTGCTGGTAATGTAATCAGAACAATGACTGAGTGACTGGTAAAATAGCTAGCTGCCAGCCCAAGTTATGTATCTAGGTCATCAGGTCATTTGGGAGGTAATTAGGTTAGAACTCCCAGAGGATGTACAATGGGTCTCCACAGCAGAATACTGGCTGAAACAGCCTTGGGATATCCTGACCCAACCTCCTGAGTAGACTGTTTGGCACCAGAGGGGATCTGCCAGTCAGGTATATAAGGAGAGCAGGTCTCAATGGAAGAGAGTCTATTGTGGTGGATCCTGTGAATCAGACATCAGCAGGAAACACTCAGAGCTGGACATCGCTGTGCCACCAGAGGAAACCCTACCAGGACAGGGTCAGTGTGAGCCAGTACCCCAGGCTGGGGGACACAGGACTGTCTAGAAAGAGGTAGTGGTAAGGATACAGATTATTGCTATTGCTATTTATGGATGCTGACTGCAAGAGGCTACTGGAGGATACGTGCTACCAATTACCCTGCAACATGTGACTATTTATGGTGTTGTGCTGTCATAATAAAGACATATTTTTTATATATTCTGATCTGCCCGAGTGAATTGAATCCCACAGAGGGTAACCACCATCCCAGCGAAGTGTGGTTTCCTCACAAAGTGTATAAAAATTATCCTGAGAATTACTAACACCTCACTTTTGTGTACTAAGGGCAAAAATATTCTAACGCCACAGGAGGCATCAGAAGAAAACGGTGCCTCCTGCCGGCATCGCAGATCCAAGTGCTGCATCCAAAGACACAGCATAGGATCACCACTGAGAACTTTTGTTGCAATGCTCACAGCCTCGGCCAACTGAGTAAACCTAAGCTTACTCAGAATGACTGCCGGATCTTCTCTGTCGGGGCTAGGAATTCTGCATCAGAGACGCAGACCCAGGGCTTGGCATGACTACAAAACAGGGTTCCTGTGTTGTAAAACAGTCCCCGTTGCCGCCACCCAAAAAGGCCGCAACATGCCAATCATGCTGCGGTCTGGGTGCACTGTGTACAATCCCGCACAGACAGATCTGCACATGCAAAGTGCTGCATCGATCTCTCAACATGAGAGTTCAGGGGCAAATGCGGGCTTTTGGGGGTGGGGGGGGGGTTCTATATATTATGGTGTTAATGAATCCTAAAAAAATTGCAAGACAGAAAATTATATATATATATATATATATATATATATATATTGCTTGGCTCCAGCACTCAAAAATCAGATAGATCTGTGACACATGTTCTCGCATGTAAATCGACATACTCATCCAAAGGCTCTGTACAATGATTGGCACAACAAAACCATGTGCACTACAGGTGTGGCAGATGTAACATGTGCAGAGAGAGTTAGATTTGGGTGAGTTATATTGTTTCTGTGCAGGGTAAATACTGCCTGCTTTATTTTTACACTGCAAATTAGATTTCAATTTGAACACATCCCACCCAAATCTAACTCTCTCTGCACATGTTATATCTGCCCCCCCCCCCCCTGCAGTGCACATGGTTTTGCCCATTAGAGAACAAATTTGCTGCTGCAGGTCTGAATTAGGTCCATTGGGGGTAATTCTGAGTTGATCGCAGCAGCAAGTTTGTTAGCAATTGGGCAAAACCATGTGCACTGCAGGGGGGGTAGATATAACATGTGCAGAGAGAGTTAGATTTGGGTGGGTTATTTTGTTTCTGTGCAGGGTAAATACTGGCTGCTTTATTTTTACACTGCAATTTAGATTTCAGTTTGAATACACCCCACCCAAATCTAACTCTCTCTGCACATGTTACATCTGCCCCTCCTGCACTGCACATGGTTTTGCCCAACTGCTAACAAATTTGATGCTGCGATCAACTCAGAATTAGGCCCATTGTACAGAGTGCTGCACCTTTGGATGAGTAATACATGCTACATCACATCCAGACCCCTCACTGCAGTAATACTACCAATTCCATCCACACTACAACCACTACTATTCCTATCCACATACTACTGCAATACTATTGGCCATGATTTATGTGAACCAGTGCATTACATTTTCTACATTCTCCAAATTCATATTATTTATGTGAAGGACACTTTGCACAATTATATATAGCCGATATGAGTATATGATATATATTTATATATATATTTACACCAAGGTCCCAGGATGCTATAGATGCAGTGGCTGTGCCACATGTAGTTATCTTATTTCATGTAAAACTTTTAAACACCCTCAAAAGACCAAAACATTTGAGATTCGACATGTTGTTACATGTAGCACGTCTTTTGTCGTATATATTATTGTATGCCCCTGTGGGCTATATTATGTTGGACAGACCACAAGGAAATTTAGTGAAAGGATGGCTGGTCATAGATCAGCCATTAAATTATGTTTGGAAGGTAAAAAAAAAAATCAATCAGCTGGTCTCCAAACACTTTCAATTTTGTAATCATACACTATTTCCTTAAAGTATTTTATTATTGATCATGTTCCACTTTCCCCCAGGGGAGGAGACAGGGCAAAGGTGCTGCTAGTGAAAGAGACCACATGGATTATGCGACTAGGCATGATTTCACCTATGAGACAAAAAAAAATTAACTGGAACATGCTGTAATATTTTTTTCTGTGTAATAATTACGTTCTCTCTTGAATAGCTAGATGGGTGTCGGCATTAATTATATGTCTGTGTTATATGATGTAATATTCTATGCTTTGTAAATGCTTTCCATTTAAAGTGATCTGTTGCTTTGTTCTGTGTATTTTGTAGGTGATTTTTAATGTAATATTGTATTGTGTGTACTGCCTACAGAGCCCCGTTACCATGGGAACGTTCCGTCATACACTGAGCGGTGGTGGCTATTCCGGAAATCACCTGGGAAGCGGGTGGAATGCAAGCAAGTGGTTGCCTTGGTTTAATTTCCGGTGTAGACCGGATGTGCCTCTCCGCATTCAGCTGGCGGTCCGGACCTCTGATGGACGGAGCGGCATGCAGGCGAGTATGAACAGATGTTTATGCTGAATACAGCAGATTGAATATTATACAGTCTCTGAGTGCCGACTTTTTTTGGGAAAACTATTATTACAAGAACTACAGTGTGCTATGGGCTATATCTTGGTTCTTGGTGACGCTCATGCAATTTCCCTTGCCCAGCAGTCTTTTTGACTCCTGCAGCCAAAGACCTCACCTATAGCAGCTACCTTTCCAGAGTGAATTAGGTCCACCACGTACTCAGATGCCCCCAGGTTTTATGTATAGACAAGGTGGCTATTGGAGGCTGGGCAAGAGTAGGTTGCAGTACGGTGAGACGTTCACTGAACCCTACCTATAAACCACTGCACTACACACAGACAGAGAGAAACAACCTAATGCATGTGAGGGCAATGGTGCACAGGTTGGCATACAAATTAACACAATCAGTATGTACATGCAACAATGCATAGGGTGTTATTAGTAACAAGACTGTGTATACATGCAACAATGCCCAGGGTGTTATTAGCAACCAAAAACTGTATATTAAAGCAACAATGCAAAAAGATGATATGAGCAACCTAAACAAATATAAATGCAACAATGCAATGGGTGGTTTTAGCAACTAAGTACAAGCAATAAATAACTTAGCAGTTATTTATTGCTTAGAGTATCTTAAAGGATTTGGCAGAGCAAGGCAAGGTACAGATAAAAAGATTACTTAGCTGCAGAAGTCCACTGGATTCCAGCAAGGCAGGACAAAACAAGACAAGTCCAGGTAAGGCTGGAGCTGTCTAAATATACTGTCAAACTAGATCTCACATGCACAATCAGGAGCTCAGGTGACACAGATAATGTACTCAGGATTCTGGCAGGACAGGACACACAGGATTCAAACTGGACTGGGTATCACAAGTGATGAAATAGCACCAACTGCACAGGTTCAAGAAACCAACATAAGACAGGGACCGGACACAGGTACAACCAGGAAACAGGAAGCTATCACTGGCCTCAGGTGAAGGGCAGGCTGGGTAATAAAGGAAGCAAGCCCCAATCAGGATGGCTGGAAAGCCAGACACAAGGTAATGGCCTAATTATCTGACAGGTGAGACTGCACAGGCCACACATACGGGAGACAGGCTGCAGTTACATAGACTCACCAAAGGTGACCCGCAACAGTACCCTAAACTAGTACATGAGAAAACCTGGAATGCTAACAGAAATACAACAGACTCACAGCATAAAAACATAAACAGAATGTAAACAGGAATGAGCCAGATCAGTGGCTCATAACAACTATGTTATATGTGTCTGGACACCGGAGCAGCTGATTATGGATCACCAGAGTGCCAGCTGTATTGGAGTATATATATATATAAATATATATATATATATATATATATATATATACATACACACATCAATGTAAAGTTTTTTTAACTGTGTAAATCTATTTTTATTTTAAGACATCCCCAAAATAACAAATAACAAAGGTAATGTGTCCAGTAATGGAGGTGAAATACTGTAACATGATACATTTGAAGGGAAAAATTATTTTCATGTACCCGCTTGACCTTACTTCTACTTTTTTTTTTATATTAGACAAATTGATCTGCACGCCAGCTGATCAGGGTATCACCCTATAATTAATATTTAGTAAGCTGAAAATGATATTATATTAGTGTTATAAAAAATATATTTTCTATAGATAGGACAAAAACTGAAAAACTTGTGGTAAAATAAAATGAGAGCTGTGTTGCTATACAGATATGTCCTCATACATAGTAGCTGCATACCATGTAGCGGGCGCCATGCAACTCTTGCCAGCTCCTTGCGTTATAAGTCGCATTATAAGTTGCGTTATAAATGTAACGTCATGTTATAATTGTAACGTGCAATACTACTATCTGTCCACCAGATGTCTCTTTTCCTAAACTGAACAGTGCATGCCTCAAATAGCCAATGGACCCTTCCTAGCGCCACCTGCTGATTGGCTGACATTTATTGTGACAATAAAGAACCATTATTCACTTCCCTTTATAAAAAAAAACTCTTCTACAAAATACAATGCCACACTGCCGCCCTGTTCACAATATTCATTTTGTCGTTACATTGTGTACTAAGTTCTGGATTTTATTCACATAAACAGCTTTATTATCTCAGAAAGCATTCCAGGTTTCGTTCCTATAAAATTGATAGAAACCACTGTACCACTCGGTTCCTATCTCATTCATATGACTTCCAGATGGTCTCCATTGCTGTGCCGCAATTCACATTACGCTGTGTACTGTAGTACAAAGGCCCTGGAAGAAACTGCACTCCATAAACAGGTCACATCACATACACACCAGGGGTGTCTACTCCTATCACAGATGCCTGTGGCCTAGTGGATACCGTGAGTGGCCTGCAATGCATGCTCCCTTGGGTTCGATCCCCAGCAGGGCACACAGAGTTATGTTGTTTTTTTAAATGTATTTATTAATGAATTTTTTTATTCAATAAACTTATTTGATGCGTCGCTTCTTCCCTTTATAACATTTTTTTTCTCTTCTACAGTATTTAATGCCAAGGTATGCTGAGGCTCTATTCACACTGTGTAGTTCCCGGTCTAGGCAGCTCCCTACACTACAGTATGCAACTCAATGCAGGCTTCTACACCTCCCCCCACGATCACTCATTAGTATTCATTCCCACTGCATATTCCGTATTTGCTCGGTGCTCTTGGGTTTATTCACCATGTGTGGGACTCATGCAAAAGTAAATTTAAGCCCATTTCTCTAACGTCCTAAGTGGATGCTGGGACTCCGTAAGGTAAGCATATTTGTATTGAATTTGCACTGTACATGAGCAGCAAATCAGAGCTCGCGGACCAGCAGCCAATCAGGAGTGGCCGTAGCAGTAACTCCTTATTGACTGCTGACCTGCAAACACCAGTTGGCTCGTGGCCGGTGAAACATTTTAAATGTCGCCAGTGCTGCCACTCTCTCCATGGCTGCCCGCTTTGTAAATGCATTGGAGTAATACATAATACATAATTCTACATAATATGTAGAATCAGTGTGGCTTTCCCTATATATTTAGTATAGATTCTGGTTTTCTGTGTGTATGTGAATTTACAGTACTTTTCTCTCCTACTGTATACTGTATTGCTGTATTTGTATAGTTTTATATAATATGATAGATTGACATTTTATAATAACGCCATCCCCCCAAAGACCAAACTTTGACAATTTTTTTATTAAATAAATGTATGCACCAATTGATGCCCAACCCACATTGTAGCTCCACCCACAAACACCACAGCTCCACCAACTAGGGGGGTGCTGCCTATTTTTTCAGTCATGGGTCCCACATTTTCTGATTGTAGGCCTGTAGGAAAATATACACATTTTACAGGTGCATGTTTCTTTTTAGCTAAGTACAGTACACCAAATTTACCTGGTTCCTACTCACATACCCTTTTCAGACAGAAAGTTAAATTACCGGGTGAAGAAGTTCTACCCGGTAATTTGGTGAAAAACACTGGTCCTTTTTCTGTGTAAAAGAGTCAACCCAGGTTGAAATTCCAGGGACTTCGACACAGGAATTTACCAGGGTTGGAGACCAGAGAATTTTGACCTGGGATGACCTTTAGCGCAGATGAAATACCCATTTTTAACTGCAAATTACCTGGTAGAAATTCTTGACCTGGTAATTTGCTTCTCTGTGTGAAGGGGGGGTCAGGCAGACACCGGCAAAACAATTCCGGGTAATTGCCGGGATTTCTGTCTGAAAAGGGTATTAGTGGGATTGCTGGCTTCTTGCAGGTAAATGTAAAATATTTCAAGGTACCTTTACAGGAGCTGGCATAATCTCTCAGGTAAGATGTTGAAAGTAAAGGTAAGTGTATTGGAGGTCATTCCGAGTTGTTCGCTCGCAAGGCGATTTTAGCAGAGTTGCTCACGCTAAGCCGCCGCCTACTGGGAGTGAATCTTAGCATCTTAAAATTGCGAACGATGTATTCGCAATATTGCGATTACACACCTCGTAGCAGTTTCTGAGTAGCTTCAGACTTACTCGGCATCTGCAATCAGTTCAGTGCTTGTCGTTCCTGGTTTGACGTCACAAACACACCCAGCGTTCGCCCAGACACTCCCCCGTTTCTCCGGCCACTCCTGCGTTTTTTCCGGAAACGGTAGCGTTTTTTCCCACACGCCCATAAAACGGCCTATTTCCGCCCAGTAACACCCATTTCCTGTCAATCACATTACGATCGCCAGACCGATGAAAAAGCCGTGAGTAAAATTACTAAGTGCATAGCAAATTTACTTGGCGCAGTCGCAGTGCGGACATTGCGCATGCGCATTAAGCGGAAAATCGCTGTGATGCGAAGATTTTTACCGAGCGAACAACTCTGAATGAGGGCCATTATTATTATTATTATTATTATTTTAATAGCAGAAGGACAACTTTTATGAGTGACATATTGCTATGATGCTGTGGTCTGAGCAGGGCATTGTAATTGGGTGCTTCATTTTGGAGTTATGTGGAAAACCGTCCACCTGCCATTTTCAATGCATCACCATTATGCTCTGGAAAATGTGACAGTTGGTGAACTCTCCCTGTGCACCTGCTGTGTGACCTGGAACATGTGATCTGCTGGGTGGTCTGGGAACTGTGATAGTTATTTGCAGCAACCCACTAAGCAGGGATTTTTCAAAACTCGACTCCTAACGGGGTGAAAAGGGGTAAAATGTTCTACCCATTAAACCTTTACCCAGTTGAAACCGGGCACATCAGCCACTTATTATTATTATTATTATTATTATTAATATTATTGTGTATATAGCCAATGATTTACTCAGCACTGAATGGAATCTGATTAATTAAAGCAGCAGGAGCGGTTATAGGTCAGAGTGGGCTGGTTTATGGCAATCATGACTGCCTATTGCCTAAAGCCACCTTATTACAACAGACATGACAACCCCACTGACTAAATTTGAAGGATGAGGTAGAAAAGGGTGTCCACTCTATAGATCTACACTAAAAAGGTCTACAGTCAATAGGTCGACCACTAATGGTCAACATGCATTGGGTCGTCAGGATCAAAAGGTCAACAGGGTCAAAAGGTCAACAAGGTCTAAAGGTCGACATGACAATGGTCGACACAAGTTTATTTGTATTTTTTTCAACTTTTTCATACTTTACCTTCCACGTGGACTACGATTGGGAATAGTAGCCTGCTCGAAGCGTGGCAAGCTATGTAAGGCGACGCGGTGCACTAATTGGGGTTCCCGGTCATTTTACAGAGTAAATGTCACCAAAAAAGTAAAAAACAACAACCATGTTGACCTTTTAGGGAACGTGGTACACTAATGAGGCTTGTTTGTGGCATAAAAGTGACAAACACCCAAAAAATGTAAAATAATACAGGTTGAGTATCCCTTATCCAAATTGCTTGGGACCGGATGTATTTTGGATATCGGATTTTTCCGTATTTTGGAATAATTGCATACCATAATGACATATCATGGCGATGGGACCTAAGTCTAAGCACAGAATGCATTTATGTTTCATATACACCTTATACACACAGCCTGAAGGTAATTTTAGCCAATATTTTTTATAACTTTGTGCATTAAACAAAGTGTGTCTATATTCACACAATACATTTATGTTTCAAACACACCTTATACACACAGCCTGAAGGTCATTTAATACAATATTAGTAATAACTTTGTGTATTAAACAAAGATTGTGTACATTGAGCCATCAGAAAACAAAGTTTTCACTATCTCACTCTCACTCAAAAAATTCCGTATTTTGGAATATTCCGTATTTTGGAATATTTGGATATGGGATACTCAACCTGTAATATTGTGTTGACTTTTTGACCCCTGTCAACCTTTTCTACTGTATACCTATTCCATGTTGACCTTTTGACCCTGTCAACTTAATGCATGTTGACCATTAGTGGTCGACCCATTGACTGTAGACCTTTTTAGTGCAGATCTAATAATCCACACCAAGAGAAAATTCAAGGATTTGGTACAATAATATTTTACCTTGGACAGCGCTGTAACCACACAAGTATGATGTGCATAAATGTGAGTATTAATTAGAATAATATGGAGCACTGTGTCCTTTTGAACCCACATCCAGGAGTCAGTACAGTACCATACCTTAGAGATGAGCGCCGGAAATTTTTCGGGTTTTGTGTTTTGGTTTTGGGTTCGGTTCCGCGGCCGTGTTTTGGGTTCGACCGCGTTTTGGCAAAACCTCACCGAATTTTTTTTGTCGGATTCGGGTGTGTTTTGGATTCGGGTGTTTTTTTCAAAAAACCCTAAAAAACAGCTTAAATCATAGAATTTGGGGGTAATTTTGATCCCAAAGTATTATTAACCTCAAAAAACATAATTTACACTCATTTTCAGCCTATTCTGAACACATCACACCTCACAATATTATTTTTAGTCCTAAAATTTGCACCGAGGTCGCTGTGTGAGTAAGATAAGCGACCCTAGTGGCCGACACAAACACCGGGCCCATCTAGGAGTGGCACTGCAGTGTCACGCAGGATGGCCCTTCCAAAAAACCCTCCCCAAACAGCACATGACGCAAAGAAAAAAAGAGGCGCAATGAGGTAGCTGACTGTGTGAGTAAGATTAGCGACCCTAGTGGCCGACACAAACACCGGGCACATCTAGGAGTGGCACTGCAGTGTCACGCAGGATGTCCCTTCCAAAAAACCCTCCCCAAACAGCACATGACGCAAAGAAAAAAAGAGGCGCAATGAGGTAGCTGACTGTGTGAGTAAGATTAGCGACCCTAGTGGCCGACACAAACACCGGGCCCATCTAGGAGTGGCACTGCAGTGTCACGCAGGATGTCCCTTCCAAAAAACCCTCCCCAAACAGCACATGACGCAAAGAAAAAAAGAGGCGCAATGAGGTAGCTGACTGTGTGAGTAAGATTAGCGACCCTAGTGGCCGACACAAACACCGGGCCCATCTAGGAGTGGCACTGCAGTGTCACGCAGGATGTCCCTTCCAAAAAACCCTCCCCAATCAGCACATGATGCAAAGAAAAAGAAAAGAAAAAAGAGGTGCAAGATGGAATTATCCTTGGGCCCTCCCACCCACCCTTATGTTGTATAAACAAAACAGGACATGCACACTTTAACCAACCCATCATTTCAGTGACAGGGTCTGCCACACGACTGTGACTGATATGACGGGTTGGTTTGGACCCCCCCCAAAAAAGAAGCAATTAATCTCTCCTTGCACAAACTGGCTCTACAGAGGCAAGATGTCCACCTCATCTTCACCCTCCGATATATCACCGTGTACATCCCCCTCCTCACAGATTATCAATTCGTCCCCACTGGAATCCACCATCTCAGCTCCCTGTGTACTTTGTGGAGGCAATTGCTGCTGGTCAATGTCTCCGCGGAGGAATTGATTATAATTCATTTTAATGAACATCATCTTCTCCACATTTTCTGGATGTAACCTCGTACGCCGATTGCTGACAAGGTGAGCGGCGGCACTAAACACTCTTTCGGAGTACACACTTGTGGGAGGGCAACTTAGGTAGAATAAAGCCAGTTTGTGCAAGGGCCTCCAAATTGCCTCTTTTTCCTGCCAGTATAAGTACGGACTGTGTGACGTGCCTACTTGGATGCGGTCACTCATATAATCCTCCACCATTCTATCAATGTTGAGAGAATCATATGCAGTGACAGTAGACGACATGTCCGTAATCGTTGTCAGGTCCTTCAGTCCGGACCAGATGTCAGCATCAGCAGTCGCTCCAGACTGCCCTGCATCACCGCCAGCGGGTGGGCTCGGAATTCTGAGCCTTTTCCTCGCACCCCCAGTTGCGGGAGAATGTGAAGGAGGAGATGTTGACAGGTCGCGTTCCGCTTGACTTGACAATTTTGTCACCAGCAGGTCTTTCAACCCCAGCAGACCTGTGTCTGCCGGAAAGAGAGATCCAAGGTAGGCTTTAAATCTAGGATCGAGCACGGTGGCCAAAATGTAGTGCTCTGATTTCAACAGATTGACCACCCGTGAATCCTTGTTAAGCGAATTAAGGGCTGCATCCACAAGTCCCACATGCCTAGCGGAATCGCTCCGTGTTAGCTCCTTCTTCAATGCCTCCAGCTTCTTCTGCAAAAGCCTGATGAGGGGAATGACCTGACTCAGGCTGGCAGTGTCTGAACTGACTTCACGTGTGGCAAGTTCAAAGGGCATCAGAACCTTGCACAACGTTGAAATCATTCTCCACTGCACTTGAGACAGGTGCATTCCATCTCCTATATCGTGCTCAATTGTATAGGCTTGAATGGCCTTTTGCTGCTCCTCCAACCTCTGAAGCATATAGAGGGTTGAATTCCACCTCGTTACCACTTCTTGCTTCAGATGATGGCAGGGCAGGTTCAGTAGTTTTTGGTGGTGCTCCAGTCTTCTGTACGTGGTGCCTGTACGCCGAAAGTGTCCCGCAATTTTTCTGGCCACCGACAGCATCTCTTGCACGCCCCTGTCGTTTTTTAAAAAATTCTGCACCACCAAATTCAAGGTATGTGCAAAACATGGGACGTGCTGGAATTTGCCCATATTTAATGCACACACAATATTGCTGGCGTTGTCCGATGCCACAAATCCACAGGAGAGTCCAATTGGGGTAAGCCATTCCGCGATGATCTTCCTCAGTTGCCGTAAGAGGTTTTCAGCTGTGTGCGTATTCTGGAAAGCGGTGATACAAAGCGTAGCCTGCCTAGGAAAGAGTTGGCGTTTGCGAGATGCTGCTACTGGTGCCGCCGCTGCTGTTCTTGTGGCGGGAGTCCATACATCTACCCAGTGGGCTGTCACAGTCATATAGTCCTGACCCTGCCCTGCTCCACTTGTCCACATGTCCGTGGTTAAGTGGACATTGGGTACAACTGCATTTTTTAGGACACTGGTGAGTCTTTTTCTGACGTCCGTGTACATTCTCGGTATCGCCTGCCTAGAGAAGTGGAACCTAGATGGTATTTGGTAACGGGGGCACACTGCCTCAATAAATTGTCTAGTTCCCTGTGAACTAACGGCGGATACCGGACGCACGTCTAACACCAACATAGTTGTCAAGGACTCAGTTATCCGCTTTGCAGTAGGATGACTGCTGTGATATTTCATCTTCCTCGCAAAGGACTGTTGAACAGTCAATTGCTTACTGGAAGTAGTACAAGTGGGCTTACGACTTCCCCTCTGGGATGACCATCGACTCCCAGCGGCAACAACAGCAGCGCCAGCAGCAGTAGGCGTTACACGCAAGGATGCATCGGAGGAATCCCAGGCAGGAAAGGACTCGTCAGACTTGCCAGTGACATGGCCTGCAGGACTATTGGCATTCCTGGGGAAGGAGGAAATTGACACTGAGGGAGTTGGTGGGGTGGTTTGCGTGAGCTTGGTTACAAGAGGAAGGGATTTACTGGTCAGTGGACTGCTTCCGCTGTCACCCAAAGTTTTTGAACTTGTCACTGACTTATTATGAATGCGCTGCAGGTGACGTATAAGGGAGGATGTTCCGAGGTGGTTAACGTCCTTACCCCTACTTATTACAGCTTGACAAAGGGAACACACGGCTTGACACCTGTTGTCCGCATTTCTGGTGAAATACCTCCACACCGAAGAGCTGATTTTTTTGGTATTTTCACCTGGCATGTCAACGGCCATATTCCTCCCACGGACAACAGGTGTCTCCCCGGGTGCCTGACTTAAACAAACCACCTCACCATCAGAATCCTCCTGGTCAATTTCCTCCCCAGCGCCAGCAACACCCATATCCTCCTCATCCTGGTGTACTTCAACACTGACATCTTCAATCTGACTATCAGGAACTGGACTGCGGGTGCTCCTTCCAGCACTTGCAGGGGGCATGCAAATAGTGGAAGGCGCATGCTCTTCACGTCCAGTGTTGGGAAGGTCAGGCATCGCAAACGACACAATTGGACTCTCCTTGTGGATTTGGGATTTCAAAGAACGCACAGTTCTTTGCGGTGCTTTTGCCAGCTTGAGTCTTTTCAGTTTTCTAGCGAGAGGCTGAGTGCTTCCATCCTCATGTGAAGCTGAACCACTAGCCATGAACATAGGCCAGGGCCTCAGCCGTTCCTTGCCACTCCGTGTGGTAAATGGCATATTGGCAAGTTTACGCTTCTCCTCCGACAATTTTATTTTAGGTTTTGGAGTCCTTTTTTTTCTGATATTTGGTGTTTTGGATTTGACATGCTCTGTACTATGACATTGGGCATCGGCCTTGGCAGACGACGTTGCTGGCATTTCATCGTCTCGGCCATGACTAGTGGCAGCAGCTTCAGCACGAGGTGGAAGTGGATCTTGATCTTTCCCTAATTTTGGAACCTCAACTTTTTTGTTCTCCATATTTTATAGGCAGAACTAAAAGGCACCTCAGGTAAACAATGGAGATGGATGGATTGGATACTAGTATACAATTATGGACGGACTGCCACGGTTAGGTGGTATAAAAAAACCACGGTTAGGTGGTATATATTATAATAATAATACAATTATGGATGGACGGACTGCCTGCCGACTGCCGACACAGAGGTAGCCACAGCCGTGAACTACCGCACTGTACACTGGTTGATAAAGAGATAGTAGTATACTCGTAACAACTAGTATGACACTATGACGACGGTATAAAGAATGGAAAAAAAACCACGGTTAGGTGGTATATATTATAATAATAATACAATTATGGATGGACGGACTGCCTGCCGACTGCCGACACAGAGGTAGCCACAGCCGTGAACTACCGCACTGTACACTGGTTGATAAAGAGATAGTAGTATACTCGTAACAACTAGTATGACACTATGACGACGGTATAAAGAATGAAAAAAAAACCACGGTTAGGTGGTATATATTATAATAATAATACAATTATGGATGGACGGACTGCCTGCCGACTGCCGACACAGAGGTAGCCACAGCCGTGAACTACCGCACTGTACACTGGTTGATAAAGAGATAGTAGTATACTCGTAACAACTAGTATGACACTATGACGACGGTATAAAGAATGAAAAAAAAACCACGGTTAGGTGGTATATATTATAATAATAATACAATTATGGATGGACGGACTGCCTGCCGACTGCCGACACAGAGGTAGCCACAGCCGTGAACTACCGCACTGTACACTGGTTGATAAAGAGATAGTAGTATACTCGTAACAATTAGGATGACACTATGACGGTATAAAGAATGAAAAAAAAAACCACGGTTAGGTGGTAGGTATATAATAATAAATAATACAATTCTGGTCGGACGGACTGCCTGCCGTGTGCCGACACAGAGGTAGCCACAGCCGTGAACTACCGCACTGTACACTGGTTGATAAAGAGATAGTAGTATACTCGTAACAATTAGGATGACACTATGACGGTATAAAGAATGAAAAAAAAAACCACGGTTAGGTGGTAGGTATATAATAATAAATAATACAATTCTGGTCGGACGGACTGCCTGCCGTGTGCCGACACAGAGGTAGCCACAGCCGTGAACTACCGCACTGTACACTGGTTGATAAAGAGATAGTAGTATACTCGTAACAATTAGGATGACACTATGACGGTATAAAGAATGAAAAAAAAAACCACGGTTAGGTGGTAGGTATATAATAATAAATAATACAATTCTGGTCGGACGGACTGCCTGCCGTGTGCCGACACAGAGGTAGCCACAGCCGTGAACTACCGCACTGTACACTGGTTGATAAAGAGATAGTAGTATACTCGTAACAATTAGGATGACACTATGACGGTATAAAGAATGAAAAAAAAAACCACGGTTAGGTGGTAGGTATATAATAATAAATAATACAATTCTGGTCGGACGGACTGCCTGCCGTGTGCCGACACAGAGGTAGCCACAGCCGTGAACTACCGCACTGTACACTGGTTGATAAAGAGATAGTAGTATACTCGTAACAATTAGGATGACACTATGACGGTATAAAGAATGAAAAAAAAACCACGGTTAGGTGGTAGGTATATAATAATAAATAATACAATTCTGGTCGGACGGACTGCCTGCCGTGTGCCGACACAGAGGTAGCCACAGCCGTGAACTACCGCACTGTACACTGGTTGATAAAGAGATAGTAGTATACTCGTAACAATTAGGATGACACTATGACGGTATAAAGAATGAAAAAAAAACCACGGTTAGGTGGTAGGTATATAATAATAAATAATACAATTCTGGTCGGACGGACTGCCTGCCGTGTGCCGACACAGAGGTAGCCACAGCCGTGAACTACCGCACTGTACACTGGTTGATAAAGAGATAGTAGTATACTCGTAACAATTAGGATGACACTATGACGGTATAAAGAATGAAAAAAAAAACCACGGTTAGGTGGTAGGTATATAATAATAAATAATACAATTCTGGTCGGACGGACTGCCTGCCGTGTGCCGACACAGAGGTAGCCACAGCCGTGAACTACCGCACTGTACACTGGTTGATAAAGAGATAGTAGTATACTCGTAACAATTAGGATGACACTATGACGGTATAAAGAATGAAAAAAAAAACCACGGTTAGGTGGTAGGTATATAATAATAAATAATACAATTCTGGTCGGACGGACTGCCTGCCGTGTGCCGACACAGAGGTAGCCACAGCCGTGAACTACCGCACTGTACACTGGTTGATAAAGAGATAGTAGTATACTCGTAACAATTAGGATGACACTATGACGGTATAAAGAATGAAAAAAAAACCACGGTTAGGTGGTAGGTATATAATAATAAATAATACAATTCTGGTCGGACGGACTGCCTGCCGTGTGCCGACACAGAGGTAGCCACAGCCGTGAACTACCGCACTGTACTGTGTCTGCTGCTAATATAGACTGGTTGATATTTAAAGAGATATTAGTAGTATACAACAATACTATACTGGTGGTCAGGCACTGGTCACCACTCCTGCAGCAAAAGTGTGCACTGTTAATTAATATAATTGTACTCCTGGCTCCTGCTAACAACCTGCAGTGCTCCCCAGTCTCCCCCACAATTAATTATAAGCTTTTAATTTATACATTGATGACTGTGCAGCACACTGGGCTGAGCTGAGTGCACACAGACTGAGTCACACTGTGTGACTGACTGTGCTGTGTATCGTTTTTTTTTTCAGGCAGAGAACGGATATAGCAGAGAGAAGTGAACGGATATATTATATTAAATAAAAGTTAACTAGCAACTGCACTGGTCACTGACTGTGGTAAACTAACTCTGTCTGCGACTCTGCACAATCTCTCTCTCTCTATCTAATCTATCTCTATTCTAATGGAGAGGACGCCAGACACGTCCTCTCCCTATCAATCTCAATGCACGAGTGAAAATGGCGGCGACGCGCGGCTCCTTATATAGAATCCGAGTCTCGCGATAGAATCCGAGCCTCGCGAGAATCCGACAGCGTCATGATGACGTTCGGGCGCGCTCGGGTTAACCGAGCAAGGCGGGAAGATCCGAGTCGCTCGGACCCGTGAAAAAAAACATGAAGTTCGGGCGGGTTCGGATTCCGAGGAACCGAACCCGCTCATCTCTACCATACCTCCCAACATGACCTTCTCCAGCAGGGACACAATGCTCTGCTTCTGGACTTTTCTCTAATGCTGCTTTCACATCGCAAAACCTGCTTTTGAAACGGTTCTTAAAACGGGTCTGAGCAGTTAAACCCCCTTCACATCGCATGTTGTAACCAGTATATTACCATTTCATTACCGTTTTGGTACCTTTCACACTGAACCCGTTTCACCCATAGAAAACAGTGGTTGTCATTATAAATGGACTTTTCTGGCCCACACATTATTAATAATTATTAATTAAATATTAATAATTTGGATAGTCGTACGATGGAACCCAGCAGCTTCAAGCATCTTTACCATGTTTTTATATATGAGTGCATCATTGACTGTCCCAGTTATTTGTCTGCAGATTTCCTCATCCCCTCTGATTCTTAGCAGCTCCCTCACCTCTTCATCACTCCAAGTTGCCATTGTATAATATATTTGCAGTAAGAAAACGCTTCTAAACCCACTCTCATGTGTCTGATGTGTTTTTCCTCCAGCTTCCTGCTTCTGCCTGGTGACATCACGCATGGAGACAGCCTATCACCTCCTGTGGCTTGGAAATACCGTTTCTGAGCCTTTCACACTGCACAATTAAACGGTTCTGAACCGGGTAGGACCCTGCTTTTTAACCGTTTCAAAATACCAGTATTTTGAAAACGGTAAATTCAAGGTGGCCCTTTGACACCGCAGCTAGAACCGTTTAGGAAGGCTGAAAAATCGGCAATTTACCGGGTTAAAGCTGCAGTGTGAAAGGGGTATAAGAGGGAGGCCCAGGAGCAGAGCATTCTGTCCCTCCTGGAGAGGGTCATGTTGGTAGGTATGCAGTACATTAGAGAGGATGGATGATCTGAAGCCATCCTGCCTAAATTTAGCCCTATGGACAGAGGGAAAAAGATGGAGGTGCACTGTCTCCCACTAGCCCAACCTGTAATAACCAGAGGCATTTAGCATAATCCTGGCCAGGGCTATGATCTTTCCACCACACCATGGTAGACTCTCATTGGGTAACTCCCTAACACTAACTACAGGGGTTCAGGTCCGGGGGGCAGGACACCCCAAAGCCACCCAGCCAGACAACCCCAGGGGTTGGGTTGCTTTGGGGTGTCCTACCCCTCGGATTTGGTGCAGTGGTTAAGCTCATAGCCCTGGCCAGGATTATGCTAAACACCTCAGGTTATTACAGGTTGAGCTAGTGTGAGACAGTGCCCCTGCATCTTTTTCCCTCTGTACATTGTATTAAGTCTCAAGCAGAGTAGCACCTTAGTACCTAATTATGGTGTGCAAACTAGGGCCCCCCTTCCTTTAAATTTAGCCCTAGCAATGTTTATCAGAATGTCGTACAGTGTGATATCTGCTATCTGTAACATTACATCCAACTGTTGATGTGAGCGCCATGCTTCTGTTCTGCACTTTCTCTCGCCACAACAGAATAAAACACAGCACAGTCCCTTCCCTGACAGTTCAATCATGTCTGATGTAATACTGAACCTTTTACTGTGCTGTAAGTAGCTCTCAGCCACTTCCGTTTTATTTATCCCCTCCCTACTCTGTTTTTACAGCATAATCTTATGACGCCAATGCCCTGTTATAAAGTAAATCAGAACACTGGCTTGGCAATGTATTGTGTTTCACAGCATCCTCAAGTAGCCTAGTAATCAGGATGAGCGCACGTCTTCTCTTCACCTGCGTCCTATCAGTGATCACAGCTACAGGTGGGTGATTGGGTCTAGTTTGTTTTGTTCCAAGCCTGTTACTCTATATCACAGGTTCTCAAACTCGGTCCTCAGGACCCCACACAGTGCATGTTTTGCAGGTCTCCTCACAGACACAAGTGAAATAATTAGCTCCACCTGTGGACCTTTTAAAATGTGTCAGTGAGTAATTAATACACCTGTGCACTTGCTGGGTTACCTGCAAAACATGCACTGTGTGGGGTCCTGAGGACCGAGTTTGAGAACCTCTGCTCTATATACTCCAGTACTTGTGAGTCTTTGAAATTAGAACTATATTCAGGATAGAAAATTTGGATGCAAATAAAACGTCTACCTTTATAAATATTTCTTATTTTAATTTTATTTAATTTCACCAAATTTGCAAAAATAAAATAAAATTGAAAGTTGATGCCATCTTATATCAGAAATCTGGTCCAGTATATTTAGGACAATGTGATATTTGGGCAGAGTGCTAACATGAATGAAATGCATCACTCTGAAACAATGTGTGATATGACGTTGAAATGTTATAGTGTTCACATATTGTACACTGTAAGTATTAATTGTTGATTTTCTAGCGGAGTGGATGGGAGATGGCAAAACAGAGTTTAAAAAAATGGCTAGATTGATCGTGTCAGATACAAGTCACAATTGTATATGCACAGGAAAATCATTATGTCCATTTCACATGAGGATTCTAGGCACCAGTCTAGAGGGCTTTCTAATGTAAGGAAACTAGGAACGACATACTCAGCCTAGAAATTATCCACAAGGAAGTTTCATGGAATGGAGAGAGTGCAATTGTCAGCCTGCTTGTTTATGAAATTAGAGGTGTGTGTTGTGTTTCTCCAGAAATCCAAATTCTCCTGAATTTTGCGATCTCCCAGGGACATCCAATCCAAAGAGAATCCCAGTTCGGATCTTCCTACAGTTTGAAATTTGGATATTCAATCTGAATTTCGGGTTTTGGTTTGCAAAAATGACATAGCTTTTTTTTTATAAATTTACTTAGATTTTTATAAATGATTATCAATTTATTTATTTTTATCTGAACCAAAAACCAAATCCAATCCAAAACACTTCAGGGTGTACCGTCATCAATGAATAAGCCTAGCTTCCCTACATAAGATGCGGTTGGAACTGGTGTCTAGGATCCCCCATGAAACAACAATAATATAATCTCTTTAGGGGAACAGTGATCTAAATGATTGGAACGACTATGTTTCCATATATTTTGTGATCTCCAAAATTGGGTGCTACCCTCCAACTATTAAATATAGTAACAATGCAGAGAAGAAAAATAAATTGGATTTAAATAGGTGCACTCGGTCTCCTTATCTGTTTTATTGTTTAAAATACATTTTATTCATTATGTTAAAAATAGAGATGAGCGGGTTCGGTTCCCTGAGATCCGAACCCTACCGGACTTCACTATCCGAGCCCATATCCGAGTCAGGCTTGGGTTTTCCCGCCTGACTCGGAAACCAGAACGAGGCAAAACGTCATCATACCGCTGTCAGATTCTCGCAGGGTTTGGATTCCATATAAGGAGCCGCGCATCGTCGCCATTTTCACTCCTGCATCGGAGAGTGTAGAGAGAGGACGTGTCTCTGTCCTCAGTGCCCTGCATCAGTTCAGTGGTAGTGTCTTGTGCTGCATCAGTCCAGTCACAGTGGTGGTGTCCTCTGCTGCCATATGTCCAGTGCTGCTGTATAAGTCCAGTCAAGTGGTGCTGTCTTGTGCTGCATCAGTCCAGTGGTGGTGTGTTGTGCTGCATCAGTCCAGTTACAGTGGTGGTGTCCTCTGCTGCCATATGTCCAGTGCTGCTGTATAAGTCCAGTCAAGTGGTGCTGTCTTGTGCTGCATCAGTACAGTGGTAGTGTCTTGTGCTGCATCAGTCCAGTCACAGTGGTTGTGTCCTCTGCTGCCATATGTCCAGTGCTGCTGTATAAGTCCAGTCCATTGCAGTGGTGCTGTGTTATCCTGCATTAGTCCAGTGGTGGTGTCTCTGTTCTGCTGTTTATGTCCAGTGACACTGCTGTATATGTCCAGTGATACTGCCGTATATGTCCAGCGTAACTGCCGTATAAATCCAGTGATACTGTCGTATAATTCCAGTGGTAATGGCGTATAATTGCAGCGGTACTGGCGTATAAATCCTGTCCAATGATACTGCCGAATATGTCCAGTGATACTGCCGTATATGTCCAGCGGGTGTGGTATTGAAAGTCGACAGTAACTAGGTCGACAATGTCTAGGTCGACCACTATTGGTCGACAGTAACTAGGTTGACAGGGTGTCTAGGTCGACAGGATCTTTAGGTCGACATGTTCTAGGTCGACAGGTCAAAAGGTCGACATGAGTTTTTCATGTTATTTTGGTGTCGTTTGGTGTCGTGTCGTGTTGTTTGGTGTCATGTTATTTTGGTGTTTATTTTGGTGTCGTTTGGTGTAGTTTTCTTCGCATGGCTCGCTTCGCTCGCCATGCTTCGGGCATGGTGACTTCGCTCCGCTACTGCTTCGCTCGGCACAGATTACCGTTCCAATCATAGTCCACGTGGATCGTTAAGTATGAAAAGGTTAAAAAAAAGAACAAAATTGTGAAAAACTCATGTCGACCTTTTGACCTGTCGACCTAGAACATGTCGACCTAAAGACCCTGTCGACATAGACACCCTGTCGACCTAGTTACTGTCGACCAATAGTGGTCGACCTAGACATTGTCGACCTAGTTACTGTCGACTTTCAGTCCGGATCCCATGTCCAGCGGTACTGCTGTATAAATCCAGTGATACTGCCATATAATTCCAGTGGTAATGGCGTATAATTCCAGCAGTACTGGCGTATAAATCCAGTCCAGTGATACTGCCGTATATGTCCAGTGGTACTGCCGTATATGTCCAGTGATACCGCCATATAATTCCAGTGGTACTGTCGTATAATTCCAGCGGTACTGGCATATAAATCCAGTCCAGTGATACTGCAGTATATGTCCAGTGGTACTGCCATATAATTCCAGTGATACTGCCGTTTATGTCCAGTGGTACTGGCGTATAAGTAAAGTGATACTGCCGTATAAATCCTGTCCAGTGGTACTGCCGTATAAAGTCCAGTGGTACTACCATATAATTCCAGTGATACTGCTGTATAATTCCAGTAGTACTGGTGTATAAATCCAGTGAAACTTCCATATAAATCCAGTCCAGTGGTACTGCCGTATAAGTCCAGTTGTACTGCTGAATAATTCTAGTGATACTGCCGTATAATTCCAGTGGTACTGCCGTATAAATCCAGTGGTGCTGTGTTGTGCTGCATCAGTACAGTGGTAGTGTACTGTGCTGCATCAGTCCAGTCACAGTGGGGGTGTCCTCTGCTGCCATATGTCCAGTGCTGCTGTATAAGTCCAGTCCCTTGCAGTGGTGCTGTGTTATCCTGCATTAGTCCAGTGGTGGTGTCCCTGTTCTGCTGTATATGTCCAGTGATACTGCTGTATATGTCCAGTGATACTGCCATATATGTCCAGCGGTACTGCCGTATAAATCCAGTGATGCTGCTGTATAATTCCAGTGGTGATGGCGTATAATTCCAGCGGTACTGGCGTATAAATCCAGTCCAATGATACTGCTGATATGTCCAGTGATACTGCCGTATATGTCCAGCGGTACTGCCGTATAAATCCAGTGATACTGCCATATAATTCCAGTGGTACTGCCGTATAATTCCAGTGGTACTGGCGTATAAATCCAGTCCAGTGATACTGCCATATATGTCCAGTGATACTGCCATACAATTCCAGTGATACTGCTGTATATGTCCAGTGGTACTGGCGTATAAGTACAGTGATACTGCCATATAAATCCAGTCCAGTGGTACTGCCGTATAAGTCCAGTGGTACTGCCATATAATTCCAGTGATACTGCTGTATAATTCCAGTGGTACTGGTGTATAAATCCAGTGATACTTCCATATAAATCCAGTCCAGTGGTAATGCCGTATAAGTCTAGTTGTACTGCAGTATAATTCTAGTGATACTGCCGTATAATTCCAGTGGTACTGGTGTATAAATCCAGTGATACTGCCATATAAATCTAGTCCAGTGGTACTTCCGTATATTTCCAGTAATACTGCCGTATAATTCCAATGATCCTGCCATATAATTCCAGTGGTACTGTCGTATAAGTCCAGTGATACTGCCGTATAAATTCAGTCCAATGGTACTCCCGTATAAGTCCAGTGATACTGCCGTATAAGTCCAGTGGTACTGCCGTATAAATCCAGTGGTACCACCGTATAAATCCAGTGGTACTGCTGTATAAATCCAGTACAGTGATACTGCCATATAAATCCAGTTCAGTGGTACTGCCGTATAAGTCCAGTGGTACTGCCGTATAAATCCAGTGATACTGCTGTATAAATCCAGTGCAATGGTACTGCCATATAAATCCAGTGGTACTGCTGTATAAGTCCAGTGGTACCACCGTATAAGTGCAGTGGTACTGCTGTATAAATCCAGTACCGTAATACTGCCATATAAATCCAGTCCAGTGGTACTGCCGTATAATTCCAGTGGTACTGGCGTATAATTCCAGTGGTACTAGCGTATAATTCCAGTGGTACTGCCGCATAAATCCAGTCCAGTGTTACTGCCATACAAGTCCAGTGGTACTGGCGTATAAGTCCAGTGATACTGCCTTATAATTCCAGTGGTACTGCCGTATAAGTCCAGTCCAGTGGTGCTGCCATATAGGTTCAGTGGTGCTGTCCTGTGCTGTATATTATTTACTCCAAATAAAGGGGTTATTAAAATGTAATCCAAATAATTTTCACAGGGTTTGCCCTGTGTGGTGTAGAGGTACGCTCTCCTGTACCGCATATTGGGGGTCATTACAAGTTGATCGCTCACTAGCAGTTTTCAGCAGCCATGCAAATGCTATGCCGCCTCCCACTGGGAGTGTATTTTAGCTTGGCAGAAGTGCGAACGAAAGGATCGCACAGCGGCTACAAATTAGTTTTGTGCAGTTTCAGAGTAGCTTAAGACCTACTCAGCGCTTGCGATGACTTCAGACTGTTCAGTTCCTGTTTTGACGTCACAAACACACCCTGCGTTCGCCCAGCCACGCCTGTGTTTTTCCTGGCACGCCTACGTTTCTTCGAACACTCCCTGAAAACGGTCAGTTGACACCCAGAAAT
Organism: Pseudophryne corroboree; assembly: GCF_028390025.1. Lineage (NCBI taxonomy): Eukaryota > Metazoa > Chordata > Amphibia > Anura > Myobatrachidae > Pseudophryne > Pseudophryne corroboree. The sequence goes on from NC_086453.1 coordinate 33,513,238, forward strand.
GCCCACTTCATGTCAATCACTCTGCGGCAACCAGTGCGACTGAAAAGTTTCACTAGACCTTGTGTGAAACTACATCAGCAGTTGTGAAAGTACGTCGCGCGTGCACATTGCACCACATACGCATGCGCAGAAGTGCCTTTTTTCTGCATCATCGCTGCGCAGCGAACATTTTCAGCTAGCGATCAACTCGGAATGACCCCCATTGTTATATTACTCCAGAAAAATAATGGAGAACAAAAATTTGTAGGATAAAATAGAGAAAGATCAAGAACCACTTCCTCCTAGTGCTGAAGCTGCTGCCACTAGCCATATAATAGATGATGAAATGCCATCAACGTTGTCTGCCAAGGCCGATGCCCAATGTGATAGTAGAGAGCAAGTAAAAATCAAAAAGCCAAAGTTCAGTAAAAAGACCCCAAAAAATAAATTGAAATGGTCTGAGGAGAAACGTAAACTTGCCGATATGCCATTTACTACAGTGTCAAGGAAGCCCTCATCCTTCCGCTAGAAAAATGATGAGTTAAGCTGGCAAAAGCACAGCAAAGAACTGTGCATTCTAAGATGGTAACACAAATCTCCAAGTGTGTAGACCGATGCCTGACCTTCCCAACACTGGACGGGAAGAGGTGGCTCCTTCCACCATTTTCACGCCCTCCGCAAGTGCTGCAAGGAGCACCCACAGTCCAGTTTCTGATATTCAAATTGAAGATGTCACTGTTGAAATACACCAGGATGAGGATATTGGTGTTGCTGGCGCTGAGGAGGAAGTTGACGATAAGGATTCTGATGGTGATGTGGATTGATTAAATCAGGCACCGGGGGAGACACCTGTTGTCCATGGGATAAATAAGCCCATTGTGATGCCAGGGCAAAATACCAAAAAGCCACCTCTTCGGTGTGGAATTATTTCTCCACAAATCCGGACAACACGTGTCAAGCCGTGTGTTTCCTCTGTCAATTTGTAATTAGTAGGGGTAAGGACGTTAACCACCTAGGAACATCCTCCCTTATACGTCACCTGCTGCGCATTCATCAGATGTCAGTGTCAAGTTGTGAAACTTTGGGTAAGAGCGTAAGCAGTCCACTGACACCTTAATCCCTTCTTCCTCTTGTACCCAAGCTCCTGCAAGCCACACCATCAATGTCAACATCCTCCTCAGTCAGGAACATCAGTAATCCTGCGTGCCATGTCACTGGCAAGACTGAGGAGTCCTCTCCTAACCGGGATTCCTCCGGAGGATCCTTGAGTGGCACGCCTACTGCTGCTGCTGCTGCCGCCGTTGCTGATGTTGCTGCTGGGAAAGTCGGAATGCCACTTTTACTACTTCAACTAAGAAATTGACTGTCCAACAGTCCTTTGTAAGGAAAGTGAAAAGTGACAGCAGTCATCCTGTTGCAAAGTGGATAACTGAGGATATGACAGCTATGTTGGTGTTAGACGTGCGTCCAGTATCTGCCATTAGTTCAGTGGGACTTAGAATTGTTTGAGGTAGTGTGTCCCCGGTACCAAATTCCATCTAGGTTCCACTTCACTAAGGAGGCAATACCGAGAATGTACAGAGACGTCAGAAAAAGTGTCCTCAATGTCCTAAAAAATGCAGTTGTACCCACTGTCCACTTAACCATGGACATGTGGACAAGTGGAACAGGGAAGACTAAGGGCTATATGACTGTGACAGCCCGCTGGGTAGATGTATGGCCTCCCGCAGCAACAACAACAGCAGCGGCAGCACCAGTAGCAGCATCTCACAAACGCCAACTCAATCCTAGGCAGGCTACGCTATGTATCACCGCTTTCCATAAGAGGCACACCGTTGACAACCTCTTATGGAAACTGAGGGACATCATCTCACAATGGCTTACCCCAATTAGACTCTCCTGGGGATTTGTGATATCGGACAACGCCACCAATATTGTGCGTGCATTACATCTGGGCAAATTCCAGCACGTCCCATGTTTTGCACATACAATTAATTTGGTGGAGCAGAATTTTTTTTTAAATGACAGGGGTAAACAGAAATGCTGTTGTGGCCCGAAAAATCATGCCAAAGTCATGCATTTTTAGTACATCTCATATCCATTTTGATGACATACTTTAAGCACTGAGACCTATGTACAAACTTGATTCTTGTAGAATCAGCACAGATATGTGTAATAACACTCATTTAATCGAACATAATATCACACTGTATAGTATATAACACGGGTGTTCCTGGTATCGTATGGCTACTTGGGGAATACCCGATAAATATATCAACATTTAAGCCGTCACGATCCCAGGCACTTTGGATTTAATTGACTAGCAGTATTATCAATTCAACCCCATGGGCATTATGCATGCATGGGGTCGTTAGTCAGTGTGCAGAAAAAACGGGAACTTCAGTTCCGTGAACCAAAGAGGACTAGTTATACATCAGAGTGGTTCAATATCTGCATAGTAAACAGATAGGTGTTTCCAGCTTACTTCATATTTAGATTGAGATTATAGGCATAAGCACATTATGCACATGTATCAAACATTTATTTAGCTAAACACAGTACACCACGAATGCTCCCTTTCTGCCAGGTTGGCAGCAGGGGCTGATGGCTCTCATACGATAAAGGAGAATTATCCGCTGAGTGAAGTAACAATTACCGGTATTTAATCGGACATACGGAAATCCAATACACATTGTGTAATTATTCACTCAGCTTAATACAGCGCAACAGTATAATACACCTACTCAGAGGTACATGGTGTTACCATAAGAATACATATAGATCTTCTATTAAATTGACAGCAGGGAGAGATGACTCTCGTATAATTGAGGACTTCAGCAATTATCCAAAGTGCGAGTAGCACTAGATACAGTAGGCAAATTTCAAACAGTGGCACACAATACATATAATGATATTATATGTACAATAATTGAGATAACACAATACCTCCATCAATTGTCTAAATCCTACTGCACTAATGGCGGATACCGGACGCACGTCTAACACCAACATGAGGGGACAGGCCTCAGTTATCAGCTTTGCAACAGGATGACTGCTGTGATATTTCATCTTCCTTACAAAGGACTGTTTGGCAGTCAATTGCTTACAGGAAGTAGTACAAGTGGTCTTCTGACTTCCCCTCTGGGATGACGATCGACTCCCAGCAGCAACAACAGCAGCGGCAACAACAGCAGGCGTAACAAACAAGGATCCTCCGGAGTAATCCCGGTTAGGAGAGGACTCCTCAGTCTTGCCAGTGGCATGGCCTGCAGGACAACTGACAGTCCTGACTGGGGAGGAAGTTGACATTGAGGGAGTTGGTGGAATGGCTTACAGGAGGTGGGTACAAGAGGAAGAAGGGATTTAGGTGTCAGTGGACTGCTTACACTCTTATCCAAAGTTTCACAACTTGACACTGACTTCTGATGAATGCGCTGCAGGTGACGTATAAGGGAGGATGTTCCTAGGTGGTTAACATCCTTACCCCTACTTATTACAGATTGACAGAGGCAAATGGTGGAAGGAGCCACCCCTTCCCGTCCGGTGTTGGGATGGTCAGGCATCACAACCACCGACACACTTGGACTCTCCTTGGGTTTTTGTGATACCATCTTAGAACGCACAGTTCTTTGCTGTGCTTTTTCCAGCTTAACTCTTATCATTTTTCTAGCGGGAGGATGAGGGCTTCCATTGTTATGTGAAGCTGAACCACTAGTCATGAACATAGGCCAGGGCCTCAGCCGTTCCTTGCCACTCCGTGTCGTAAATGGCATATTGACAAGTTTACGTTTCTCCTCAGACCATTTAAATTAATTTTTTTGGGTCTTTTTACTGAACTTTGGCTTTTTGGATTTTACATGCTCTCTACATCGCCTTGGCAGACGATGTTGATGGCATTTCATCGTCTATGTCATGACTAGTGGCAGCAGCTTCAGCACTAGTGTGAGAGGACAGCGGGTTGGGGGGACGGGGGAGGTCGCTCGCCTCCGTTCCCCCCGGGTAGACAGCGACGGGACACAAGTGGCGTTGCGGCGGGTCTCCGGCGTGGAGGGGCTTGCATCCGGTGGGATACAAGCCCCTCCAATCACGGCGCGGCAAGACGAGGTTGGCGCCAGGCGGGAGCCAATCAGGGCTCGCGCCCGGTCAGCCAATGGGAGCATGCCGCGACGAGCCAATCAGGGCTCGTTGCGTCATAGCGCCGCCCCCTCCCAGCGTCTTATAACAGACGCAGCGGAGCGGGAGCAGTCAGTCGGCGCCGGACCCGGAGCAGTGAAGAGCTCCCGAAGAAAAGAAGAAGCGGCGGTCGAGGGGAAGAAACGGCGGCGGCCGAGAAGCAGAAGAGGTGCCAGAGGAAGCCGGAAGAGGCCCCCGCGGAGAGTGACAGGCGACGCCCGAGGAGAAGACGTCGAGACGGCTGGAGAAGAGGAGCCCACCAGGAGGTCCGGTGGAGAGTGCCGCGGTGTGGGAAGCAAAAGAGCTAACGAAGCTCCCCACTGCGGCCTCTCCCTACGGTCTGGTAAGCGGCCTCGAGCCGAGTCTCCTACCCTCCCTAGACCACCGGGTGTTCGGTCATAAGGCCCGCGGGCACAGTCAGGCCCTCCCGGCCTGTGGGCAGATAGTCGGGCCCTCCCGGTCCGTGGGCACCAGTGAGTCGGCGTGTCTGGGCCCGGGGCCACGCGCAGTCGAGGATCCCCTCGGACCGTGGCCTGTAGGCCCAGACCCGACCTCTCACCCACCTGGGGGTTCGGGCGTTAGGCCCGAGCCACCCTCAGCCACACCGTAGGTGGGCACTAGGCCCGAGGGACAGAAACAGGCTATAGGCCTGGGGTATAGCTAGGGGGCGCTAGGCCCTAGCATACTTTGGGCAGTAGGTACCTATAAGGTGACCCTGGGCACAAGGCCAGGTCACCCAGCGGGCACTGACTAGGCGGGCACTAGGCCTGAGGCTGCAATCGGGCTCTAGGCCCGTGTCACGGCCAGGAAAGGCAGGGGGACGATCTTAGTTTAGAAGGAGGAGAATAATACAGCTGCGCTCGGGATTAGCAGAGGATATAATAGACCTTAGTTAATCAATTAATTGCACATGCAAATACAGGCCACCGAGTGTCAGATCAATTGAGCCCAATCAATATTGCACATAAATGTTTTAATATATAACAAAATAAAATTATGTTTAAAATATACTGTGCACAGTATCAAATTTATAATGCTTTAAAAAAGCCAAAAGAGAGAACATGTAAAACATAAATCATAAAAGTGTGTCCAATTATGAACACAATACTATAACATATATGGTATCTCAGACCTGTCTCCACTAACAAACATAGTCATTGAAAAACACTGTTGCGCAATTGATTTAAACAGTGACTAAGATATCAGTCTAGAGTCCACAATAATATATGGTGATTACTTGATTTAAACAAATATCTCAGTTCTTCAAGTCCATAAGGTATATAACTATTGTTGTGACGAATACCGTTCGTACAAAAGGAACTATAATATGAAGTGCTTGTTCTCTAAAACAGGTACGTGTGGCGTCCCACCGTAATGTTACCTGATATAGTTGTGAAATAAGAACCGGTGTTTGGATTAAGCACACCTCATGTAGCTACTGGATTGATTGGCAATATTGAGACCGCTGATCCTTGGTTGAATAACAGGAAGAAAGGTGCTAATAGTGACCGCCAGACTGCGCTGGCTTGAATGATCACCTCGTAGTGCTCTTACCGGCAAACCCGTCCTGCAGATAGTGCAGATAGTGACCGCCAGACTGCGCTGGCTTGGATGATCACCTCGTAGTGCTCTTACCGGCAAACCCGTCCTGCAGCGAGGGGGAGCCGAGCTGGAGTTATATCACCTCACGGAGACCCGCCGGGTCGGATGGAAAATGTGACCGATGTGCTGCAGCGGAGGTCGGCTGGCTGTGTCTCATAGGCACCAATCAGAACTTTCGTGTCGTGTTTTTTTTTTTAGTTCAGAAGGAGCCCCGCCCTTTGGGTACTCCAGTGGGTGAGCTGTGTGGCAGCACGCACGGGGTCCCTTGCAGGCTGGGCACGGAGGGTCGGCTGGCCCTCGCGTCCTGTATACGCCTTTGGGGTGGGGAGGGGCCGTGGAGAGACTGTCTCAACTGGGGTGAGGTAGCGGAACCTGCATCGGACCGGATGGTGAAGGTAATCCTCATTTACATTATATTCACACTGTGACCCGTAGTTGCTTGACATGTTGACGGAGATTAGGTGAAGTAGCCAACCAAGTTGAACCGTTTGTAGTTATAGTAGTTTGGCTCAGTTCTGTTGTAGCCCTTGTTTAGTTGTAGGGAGGCTGCTGTCATTCTCTCCCCAGGAGCGGAAGTTCGCGTCAAGCAAGCTGACAAGAGTACCAGTGCGAGTATTCTCTGTGAGTGTGTGTCCTTGTCCATGTTGAGTGCCGGTCGTGAGACCCCGCTAGGCCTAGCGGGCTCGCTCCCACCTTGGTGCCAAATAGGTGACGATTTGGGTGGCTGAGGCCCACGGGCCGATGATGACATTCACCTAACCGGTGAACGTCGCGGCCACCCCTGTGTGCCACTTATTCTCTTACGAGGAAGGAGTGGGCACACAGTGAGAATATTCCTTGTCTCCTCTAGCCGCCGGCTTCCAGACTGACCCCCGGGCGGAGGCCCCGAAGAGAAGTGCTTCGTAGCCAGGGCGGAGTGGGACAGAGGGTGCGGCGCAATCGGAGGTAAGCAGCGGTACACTTTTACGGTCGCAGGTAATACACCATCTCGGTACCCTTACATTTGGCGTAGTCGGCAGGATACCTGGGGAAGATGGACCAAGAAGCAGACAAGCCGTAAAGCGACAGCGGCGAGCCTTCCGATGAGGCGATTGACGCGCCCAGTGGTCAGCCTCAGGCCAGGTTACCCATCGGAGCAGCCCTCAACCACCTCGACAAGTTCGACGGGCAGAATATGCCCTTGACGGAGTGGATCGAACAGTTGGAAACCACTATCGACCTCTATCAGATTCCGAAACGGGTACAGGTGAATTTGGCATTGAAGGTCCTGACTGGCGATGCCCGGAAGACAGTGAGAGTACGTCCTGAGCGGCTTCGTAAAAGCCTGGCTGACGTCTTCGCCATTCTGAAGGGTGTGTATGGGGAAAAGGCCACCACCACCACGCTGAAGAAGCGTGTGTTCGCACGGATTCAGAGGGAAGACGAGACGATTTCTCAGTTCGCTAACGCGATCCAGGAATACATGAGTGAGATCCAGGCGAGGGAGGATGAAGAGTTGATGACGGGGGATCCGGATTCCACCTTGAGAGGTATTCTAATAGGTGGGCTGAGGAGCAGGTCCCTGCGGAACTACCTCCAGGATAAGGTCGATGGGGATGGCAAGCTCACCTTCTTCGAGGTGTTGGGGATGGCGCTGAAGAAAGAAGAAAATGCGGAGCTTAGCTCCAGCGCCGTGTCCACACCACCCACCCAACCGATAGATAGGGTCCGGACGCCGGAGATTAGTCCCTTGGAAGGCTGCATCAAGGAGTTAACCACCACGCTCCTTCTCGTCCAGGACGAAGTGTCCCAGTTAAGACAGAGGGTGGAACGGGCAGAAAGCCAGGACGCTGACCCCGAAAAGAGGGCTTGGGACGACGAGGATCGTTCCAAGGAAAAAAATCCTCGGAGGAAAAGGGAACCGGAGACTGCTGGACGTTGAGGAGGGGAAGTGCGCCCGCGAGGACCCCGCGAGTTGGTGTGTTGGGAATGTGAAGAGCCTGGACATTTCGCTCGGGATTGCCCGGGCCACCGCCCCGGAAGGGAGGGGCGTAGGAGACCTTTAAACTAAGGTCCCTCGCGGTAGCGGGACAATCCGCGGGGGAAGACGGCGCGCGAGTAGATGTCGTCAACTCATCCGACTTGTTCGGTGAGTGTCCCACGGTGGTGGCAAAGTTAGGAGGGTGGGATCAACGTTGCCTTTTGGATACCGGGTCGCAAGTGTCCACCATGTCCGAGAGACGGTTTAGGGAAGACTATGCCCATCTCACGACCACCAGTGTCGGGAATTGGGTGACCCTAGTGGCTGCAAACAACCTCCCCATTCCCGTAAAAGGGGTCGTGTGGATCGAAGTGGAGGTGTATGGGCAATCCCCTGGAAAAAAAGGGTTCGTAGTGGTGAGTGGCGAGGAGTTTCACCATGGGCCGGTGATTCTGGGGATGAACATCCTGCGGGGTCTGGATCAAGTACTCGTACACGATAAGGGCCCCCAGTACTGGAAGTATCTGGATGTGCAGAAGCCGGTGCAACAAGCTTTCCAGAGGGTCATCCAGCGGAACGGGGAGACCGCCTCCGTGGAAGCCTTGCGGCCCCTAGGCCTGATCAAGATGCGGCACAACCAAAAGGTGAAGATCCCAGCAAGACAGGAGGTGGTCCTAGAAGTACCCATCCGTGCGCAGCAGCGGCTGGAAGGAAGGGAGGTTGTGATAGAACCTTGTTGGTTCAGGCAAGTGGAGGCCGGTTTGCTGTTGGCCAGAACCGTAGCGGTCGTACGGGATGGTACCGTACCCCTATGGGTGTGCAACCTGGGGAACTCGCCAATTAAGATCCCGGCCAGGTCGGTGCTAACCCATCTAGAGGCTATCCCTGAGGGTGGTATCGAACCAGGCCCTAGGGTTACCTTAAAGCTGGATGCATGCGAACGTTGGACGTTGGCCGTCGCCCTCGAGGAGAAACAAGAACCCACCGCGGAGTGGAACGGGGACGTGATTCTGAAACAGATGGATGTATCACTGGAGGGCCTTAGTACAGCAGAGGTAGGCCGGGTAAGGCAAATGCTGTGGGCCCGACAGAAGTCGTTCTCCCACAGCGAGGAAGACTTTGGCCACACGACCGAGATAGAACATGAGATCAACACCGGTGACAGTCTGCCTGCTCGGGAGCGCTATCGGCAGATTCCCCCGAAGCTGTACCAGGAGGTCAAGACCATGATCCAACAAATGCTGGCCAACGGCGTCATCAAGGAAAGCAAGAGCCCATGGGCTGCCCCCATTGTGCTGGTAAAGAAGAAAGACGGGACAATCCGATTCTGCGTGGACTACCGGAGATTGAACAGCTGCACCGTCCGGGACGCTTATCCATTACCCCGCATTGAAGAGTCACTGGCGGCTCTGGGGAAATCGCGCTTCTTTTCCACGCTGGATCTGGCCAGTGGGTACTGGCAGGTGCCCGTGGCGGAGAAAGACCAGGCGAAGACGGTGTTCATTACGCCCATGGGGCTTTTTGATTTCTGTCGAATGCCCTTCAGGCTCTCCAATGCACCGGCCATGTTTCAGCGCCTTATGAAACGCTGTCTTGGGGACTTGAACTTTGAAGCAATCCTCATCTATTTGGACGACATTATAGTGTTTGCCCCCACCCTGGATTAACACTTGCATAGGTTGGAACAAGTGCTTCAACGACTGGAAAAATACAGCCTCAAATTAAAACCCAGGAAGTGCCACCTCTTGAAGTCCAGCTTGGAATACCTGGGCCATGTGGTCTCAGAGGAAGGGGTGCGGCCCACCCCCGACAAAGTTGCCGCAGTCCAAGAATGGAGGACCCCGGGCAACGTGACGGAGTTGAGGGCATTTCTTGGATTGGTGGGCTACTATCGGCGGTTTATTCGAGACTTTGCCAAGATCGCAGGCCCCCTACATGGACTGTTGCGAGGTGTTGCCACGGATGTGCGGAATCGGGCAGTGGCGTGGGACCAAGCGCAGGAGGTTGCCTTCACGGGTCTGAAACAAGCCCTCACCCAGGCCACCGTACTGGCTTATGCTGACTTTGACAAGCCATTCATATTGTACACAGACGGGAGCCACCAAGGCCTGGGACCTGTACTCTCCCAGCTGCAGGAAGGCCAGGAACGAGTTTTTGCTTATGGGAGTCGGAGTCTCCGGGAGTCGGAGCGGAATCCCGACAACTACAGCTCGTTCAAGCTAGAATTGCTGGCAGTCGTCTGGGCGGTCACCGAGAAGTTTGCGGAGTACCTGACAGCCGCCGACTTCGAAGTGGTCACGGATAACAACCCCGTGTCGCACCTGCATACAGCTAAGTTGGGTGCTCTGGAGCAGCGTTGGGTGGCGCGCTTGGCCAAGTTCTCCTTTAAAATTCGACATCGCCCGGGTAAGGCGAATACGAATGCGGATGCCTTATCCCGCTATCCGGTGGGGCTACCTACGGGGCCCACGGATGAAGAGAGAGAGGGTCAGGAGATCCCTGACCTTACCAGAATGATCCCCAGCTCACCCGGGCCCAAGGTGACGTGCGGGATTCTGCTACAGAAGACCTTGCCGGACTGGGCCATAGCACAAGGGCAGGACCAAGAGGTACAGTGTGTGCGTGGGTGGAAGGAGCGGGAGCACTGGCCGTCCTCGGCGGAGAGGCTGCAGCTTAGCCCGTGGGGCAAAAAGCTGGTACATCAGTGGGAACGCTTGGCCGTACGAGGAGGGGTGTTGTGCCGCCAGGCTTATCTCGAGCACGAGCTCCGGAAGGTGTGGCAGGTTGTTCTCCCCAGAGATTTAGCCCGTGGTCTGGTGACTGAGGCACACGAAGAAGGCGCCCATTTTGGGACAGAAAAGACCCTGCAATGGATCCGTCGACAGTATTTCTTCCCAGGTTTGCAGGCCCTGGTGGAGGGTGTGTGTCAGACCTGTAGGAGGTGTGCTGTTAACAAAAGTGGCGAACAAAAAAGTGGCGAACAACGGGCACCAGTGCAGACCATCAGGACCACCAGACCCCTTGAGCTCCTCATGGTGGACTATGTCTTGATAGGAGAATCGGTGCGTGGGTACCAGTACGCTATCGTGATGACCGACCACTTTACCAAATTTACAGTGGTCGTCCCTACCATGGATCAGACTGCCGACACGGCGGCTAAGGCTATTGTCGAACATTTTATCCGAAGGTACGGCTGCCCGGAGCGCGTCCATTCCGATCAAGGTGCGTGCTTCCAAGGTCGGGTGATGGAACGGCTGTGTCGCACCTATGGCATGAACAAATCAAGGACCACCCCGTACCATCCACAGGGAAATGGAGCCTGCGAGCGATTCAACCGGACGTTGCTACAAATGCTGAGGGTCCTGGAGGCTGACAAGAAGCGACGCTGGCCCGACGTTGTCCCGGAATTAGTGTGGGTATATAACAACAGAGTGCACCGGACCACGGGGTTCTCGCCATATTTTCTGTTTTTTGGCCGACCGGAGAAGGACCTGCAGGATCTCGATCTGTCCCTACCGGGGGAGGAGGAACAGTGGATGCACAGTGGATGGATTGAGGAGCAGAAACGTCGCCTGACGCTCGCCCGGGAAGTGGCGGCGAGGAACTTTGGATCCAACCTACACCCTAGTCCCGGGAGGTCGTTAGGAGGACCATTCGCTGAGGGGCAAAGAGAGTTAGTCCGAGAGAAACGTCCTGGGAACAAGTTGAGCGAGCGATGGGAGGTGATGCCATACATTGTGCAGCGGCGAGTGTCTCCTGACAACCCCGTTTATGAAGTAAAGGCGGAAGACGGGAGTGGACGTGCCCGCACTTTGCATAGGAACATGCTGCGTCCTTGCCTCTTTGAGGATCTGCTCCCCATTGAAACAGTTCCAGGGGCTACCCTTGAATTGGAGGAGGATGATTGGTGGGGTCCGCCGCCCGAAGGGGCACTGGACCCCCCGCCATCGGGAGAGTCAGCCGAGGGTAATGACCTGGTGGCTTCTGTGCCGGAGGCTTCCGGTCCAACCTCAGCAACCCTGCCCAGGCGTTCAACCCGAACGACATTGGGAGTACCGGCTCCCCGTTTCGCGGACCCAAACTTCGAGTGGGCCACGGCCCACATCTTTGTAGGGACTACAAAGGAAACGGGGGGGAAATGTGAGAGGACAGCGGGTTGGGGGGACGGGGGAGGTCGCTCACTTCCGTTCCCCCCGGGCAGACAGCGGCGGGACACAAGCGGCATTGCGGCGGGTCTCCGGCGTGGAGGGGCTTGCATCCGGTGCCAATGGGAGCATGCCGCGACGAGCCAATCAGGGCTTGTCGCGTCATAGCGCCGCCCCCTCCCAGCGTCTTATAACAGACGCAGCGGAGCGGGAGCAGTCAGTCGGCGCCGGACCCGGAGCAGTGAAGAGCTCCCGAAGAAAAGAAGATGCGGCGGTCGAGGGGAAGCGGCGGCGGCGGCCGAGAAGCAGAAGAGGTGCCAGAGGAAGCCGGAAGAGGCCCCCGCAGAGAGTGACAGGCGACGCCCGAGGAGAAGACGTCGAGACGGCTGGAGAAGAGGAGCCCACCAGGAGGTCAGGTGGAGAGTGCCGCGGTGTGGGAAGCAAAAGAGCTAACGAAGCTCCCCACTGCGGGGTCCCTTGCAGGCTGGGCACGGAGGGTCGGCTGGCCCTTGCGTCCTGTATACGCCTTTGGGGTGGGGAGGGGCCGTGGAGAGACTGTCTCAACTGGGGCGAGGTAGTGGAACCTGTATCGGACCGGATGGTGAAGGTAATCCTCATTTACATTATATTCACACTGTGACCCGTAGTTGCTTGAGATGTTGACAGAGATTAGGTGAAGTAGCCAACCAAGTTGAACCGTTTGTAGTTATAGTAGTTTGGCTCAGTTCTGTTGTAGCCCTTGTTTAGTTGTAGGGAGGCTGCTGTCATTCTCTCCCCAGGAGCGGAAGTTTGCGTCAAGCAAGCTGACAAGAGTACCAGTGTGAGTATTCTCTGTGAGTGTGTGTCCTTGTCCGTGTTGAGTGCCGGTCGCGAGACCCCGCTAGGCCTAGCGGGCTCGCTCCCACCTTGGTGCGCAAGTGCCAAATAGGTGACGATTTGGGTGGCTGAGGCCCACGGGCCGATGATGACATTCACCTAACCGGTGAACGTCGCGGCCACCCCGGTGTGCCACTTATTCTCTTACGAGGAAGGAGTGGGCACACAGTGAGAATATTCCTTGTCTCCTCTAGCCGCCGGCTTCCAGACTGACCCCCGGGCGGAGGTCCCGAAGAGAAGTGCTTCGTAGCCAGGGCGGAGTGGGACAGAGGGTGCGGCGCAATCGGAGGTAAGCAGTGGTACACTTTTACGGTCGCAGATATTACACCATCTCGGTACCCTTACATTTGGCGTAGTCGGCAGGATACCTGGGGAAGATGCACCAAGAAGCAGACAAGCCGGAAAGCGACAGCGGCGAGCCTTCCGATGAGGCGATTGACGCGCCCAGTGGTCAGCCTCAGGCCAGGTTACCCATCGGAGCAGCCCTCAACCACCTCGACAAGTTCGACGGGCAGAATATGCCCTTGACGGAGTGGATCGAACAGTTGGAAACCACTATCGACCTCTACCAGATTCCAAAACGGGTACAGGTGAATTTGGCATTGAAGGTCCTGACTGGCGATGCCTGGAAGACAGTGAGAGTACGTCCTGAGCGGCTTCGTAGAAGCCTGGCCGACGTCTTCGCCATTCTGAAGGGCGTGTATGGGGAAAAGACCACCACCACCACGCTGAAGAAGCGTGTGTTCGCACGGATTCAGAGGGAAGACGAGACGATTTCTCAGTTCGCTAATGCGATCCAGGAATACATGAATGAGATCCAGGCGAGGGAGGATGAAGAGTTGATGACGGGGGATCCGGATTCCACCTTGAGAGGTATTCTAATAGGTGGGCTGAGGAGCAGGTCCCTGCGGCACTACCTCCAGGATAAGGTCGATGGGGATGGCAAGCTCACCTTCTTCGAGGTGTTGGGGATGGCGCTGAAGAAAGAAGAAAATGCGGAGCTTAGCTCCAGCGCCGTGTCCACACCACCCACCCAACCGATAGATAGGGTCCGGACGCTAGAGATTAGTCCCTTGGAAGGCTGCATCAAGGAGTTAACCACCACGCTCCTTCTCGTCCAGGACGAAGTGTCCCAGTTAAGACAGAGGGTGGAACGGGCAGAAAGCCGGGACGCCGACCCCGAAAAGAGGGGTTGGGACGACGAGGATCGTTCCAAGGAAAAAAACCCTCGGAGGAAAAGGGAACCGGAGACTGCTGGACGTCGGGGAGGGGAGGTGCGCCCGCGAGGACCCCGCGAGTTGGTGTGTTGGGAATGTGAAGAGCCTGGACATTTCGCTCGGGATTGCCCGGGCCGCCGCCCCGGAAGGGAGGGGCGTAGGAGACCTTTAAACTAAGGTCCCTCGCGGTAGCGGGACAATCCACGGGGGAAGACGGCGCGCGAGTAGATGTCGTCAACTCATCTGACTTGTTCGGTGAGTGTCCCACGGTGGTGGCAAAGTTAGGAGGGAGGGATCAACTTTGCCTTTTGGATACCGGGTCGCAAGTGTCCACCATGTCCGAGAGACGGTTTAGGGAAGACTATGCCCATCTCACGACCACCAGTGTCAGGAATTGGGTGACCCTAGTGGCTGCAAACAACCTCCCCATTCCCGTAAAAGGGGTCGTGTGGATCGAAGTGGAGGTGTATGGGCAATCCCTTGGAAAAAAAGGGTTCGTAGTGGTGAGTAGCGAGGAGTTTCACCATGGGCCGGTGATTCTGGGGATGAACATCCTGCGGAGTCTGGATCAAGTACTCGTACACGATAAGGGCCCCCAGTACTGGAAGTATCTGGGTGTGCAGAAGCCGGTGCAACAAGCTTTCCAGAGGGTCATCCAGCGGAACGAGGAGACCGCCTCCGTGGAAGCCTTGCGGCCCCTAGGCCTGATCAAGACGCGGCACAACCAAAAGGTGAAGATCCCAGCAAGCAAGGAGGTGGTCCTACAAGTACCCGTCCGTGCGCAGCAGCGGCTGGAAGGAAGGGAGGTTGTGATAGAACCTTGTTGGTTCAGGCAAGTTGAGGCCGGTTTGCTGTTGGCCAGAACCGTAGCGGTCGTACGGGATGGTACCGTACCCCTATGGGTGTGCAACCTGGGGAACTCGCCAATTAAGATCCCGGCCAGGTTGGTGCTAGCCCATCTAGAGGCTATCCCTGAGGGTGGTATGGAACCAGGCCCTAGGGTTACCTTAAAGCCGGATGCATGCGAACCTTGGACGTTGGCCGTCGCCCTCGAGGAGAAACAAGAACCCACCGCGGAGTGGAACGGGGACGTGATTCTGAAACAGATGGATGTATCACTGGAGGGCCTTAGTACAGCAGAGGTAGGCCGGGTAAGGCAAATGCTGTGGGCCCGACAGAAGTCGTTCTCCCACAGCGAGGAAGACTTTGGCCACACGACCGAGATAGAACATGAGATCAACACCGGTGACAGTGTGCCTGCTCGGGAGCGCTATCGGCAGATTCCCCCAAAGCTGTACCAGGAGGTCAAGACCATGATCCAACAAATGCTGGCCAACGGCGTCATCAAGGAAAGCAAGAGCCCATGGGCTGCCCCCATTGTGCTGGTAAAGAAGAAAGACGGGACAATCCGATTCTGCGTGGACTACCGGAGATTGAACAGCTGCACCGTCCGGGACGCTTATCCATTGCCCCGCATTAAAGAGTCACTGGCGGCTCTGGGGAAATCGCGCTTCTTTTCCACGCTGGATCTGGCCAGTGGGTGCTGGCAGGTGCCCGTGGCGGAGGAAGACCAGGCGAAGATGGTGTTCATTATGCCCATGGGGTTTTTTGATTTCTGTCGAATGCCCTTCGGGCTCTCCAACACACCGGCCACGTTCCAGCGCCTTATGGAGCGCTGTCTCGGGGACTTGAACTTTGAAGCAATCCTCATCTATGTGGACGACATTATAGTGTTTGCCCCCACCCTGGAGGAACACTTGCATAGGTTGGAACAAGTGCTTCAACGACTGGAACAATACGGCCTCAAATTAAAACCCAGGAAGTGCCACCTCTTGAAGTTCAGCTTGGAATACCTGGGCCATGTGGTCTCAGAGGAAGGGGTGCGGCCCACCCCCGACAAAGTTGCCGCAGTCCAAGAATGGAGGACCCCGGGCAACGTGACGGAGTTGAGGGCATTTCTTGGATTGGTGGGCTACTATCGGCGGTTTATTCGAGACTTTGCCAAGATCGCAGGCCCCCTACATGGACTTTTGCGAGGTGTTGCCACGGATGTGCGGAATCGGGCAGTGGCGTGGGACCAAGCGCAGGAGGTTGCCTTCACGGGTCTGAAACAAGCCCTCACCCAGGCCCCCGTACTGGCTTATGCTTACTTTGACAAGCCATTCATATTGTACACAGACGGGAGCCACCAAGGCCTGGGGGCTGTACTCTCCCAGCTGCAGGAAGGCCATTAACGAGTTATTGCTTATGGGAGTCGGAGTCTCCGGGAGTCAGAGCGGAATCCCGACAACTACAGCTCGTTCAAGCTAGAATTGCTGGCAGTCGTCTGGGCGGTCACCGAGAAGTTTGCGGAGTACCTGACCGCCGCCGACTTCGAAGTGGTCACGGATAACAACCCCCTGTCGCACCTGCATACAGCTAAGTTGGGCGCTCTGGAGCAGCGTTGGGTGGCGCGCTTGGCCAAGTTCTCCTTTAAAATTCGATATCGCCCGGGTAAGGCGAATACGAATGCGGATGCCTTATCCCGCTATCCGGTGGGGCTACCTACGGGGCCCACGGATGAAGAGAGGGAGGGTCAGGAGATCCCTGACCTTACCAGAATGATCCCCAGCTCACCCGGGCCCAAGGTGACGTGCGGGATTCTGCTACAGAAGACCTTGCCGGACTGGGCCATAGCACAAGGGCAGGACCAAGAGGTACAGTGTGTGCGTGGGTGGAAGGAGCGGGAGCACTGGCCGTCCTCGGCGGAGAGGCTGCAGCTTAGCCCGTGGGGCAAAAAGCTGGTACATCAGTGGGAACGATTGGCCGTACGAGGAGGGGTGTTGTGCCGCCAGGCTTATCTCGAGCACGAGCTCCGGAAGGTGTGGCAGGTTGTTCTCCCCAGAGATTTAGCCCGTGGTCTGGTGACTGAGGCACACGAAGAAGGCGCCCATTTTGGGACAGAAAAGACCCTGCAATGGATCCGTCTACAGTATTTCTTCCCAGGTTTGCAGGCCCTGGTGGAGGGTGTGTGTCAGACCTGTAGGAGGTGTGCTGTTACCAAAAGTGGCGAACAACGGGCACCAGTGCAGACCATCAGGACCACCAGACCCCTTGAGCTCCTCATGGTGGACTATGTCTTGATAGGAGAATCGGTGCGTGGGTACCAGTACGCTATCGTGATGACCGACCACTTTACCAAATTTACAGTGGTCGTCCCTACCATGGATCAGACTGCCGACACGGCGGCTAAGGCTATTGTCGAGCATTTTATTCGAAGGTATGGCTGCCCGGAGCGCGTCCATTCCGATCAAGGTGCGTGCTTCCAAGGTCGGGTGATGGAACGGCTGTGTCGCACCTATGGCATGAACAAATCAAGGACCACCCCGTACCATCCACAGGGAAATGGAGCCTGCGAACGATTCAACCGGACGTTGCTACAAATGCTGAGGGTCCTGGAGGCTGACAAGAAGCGACGCTGGCCCGACTTTGTCCCGGAATTAGTGTGGGTATATAACAACAGAGTGCACCGGACCACGGGGTTCTCGCCGTATTTTCTGTTGTTTGGCCGACCGGAGAAGGACCTGCAGGATCTCGATCTGTCCCTACCGGGGGAGGAGGAACAGTGGACGCACAGTGGATGGATTGAGGAGCAGAAACGCCGCCTGACTTTCGCCCGGGAAGTTGCGGCGGGGAACATTGGATCCATCCTACACCCTAGTCCCGGGAGGTCGTTAGGACGACCATTCGCTGAGGGGCAAAGAGTGTTAGTCCGAGAGAAACGTCCTGGGAACAAGTTGAGCGAGCGATGGGAGGTGATGCCATACATTGTGCAGCGGCGAGTGTCTCCTGACAACCACGTTAATGAAGTAAAGGCGGAAGAAGCGAGTGGACGTGCCCGCACTTTGCTTAGGAACATGCTGCGTCCTTGCCTCTTTGAGGATCTGCTCCCCATTGAAACAGTTCCAGGGGCTACCCTTGAATTGGAGGAGGATGATTGGTGGGGTCCGCCGCCCGAAGGGGCACTGGACCCCCCGCCATCGGGAGAGTCAGCCGAGGGTAATGACCTGGTGGCTTCTGTGCCGGGGGCTTCCGGTCCAACCTCAGCAACCCTGCCCAGGCGTTCAACCCGAACGACATTAGGAGTACCGGCCCCCCATTTCGCGGACCCAAACTTCGAGTGGGCCACGGCCCACATCTTTGTAGGGACTACAAAGGAAACAGGGGGGGGAAATGTGAGAGGACAGCGGGTTGGGGGGACGGGAGAGGTCTCTCTCCTCCGTTCCCCCCGGGAAGACAGCGGCGGGACACAAGCGGCGTTGCGGCGGGTCTCCGGCATGGAGGGGCTTGCATCCGGTGGGATTCAAGCCCCTCCAATCACGGCGCGGCAAGACGAGGTTGGCACCGGGCGGGAGCCAATCAGGGCTCGCGCCCGGTCAGCCAATGGGAGCATGCCGCGACGAGCCAATCAGGGCTCGTCGCGTCATAGCGCCGCCCCCTCCCAGCGTCTTATAACAGACGCAGCGGAGCGGGAGCAGTCAGTCGGCGCCGGACCCGGAGAAGTGAAGAGCTCCCGAAGAAAAGAAGAAGCGGCGGTCGAGGGGAAGAAGCGGCGGCGGCCGAGAAGCAGAAGAGGTGCCAGAGGAAGCCGGAAGAGGCCCCCGCGGAGAGTGACAGGCGACGCCCAAGGAGAAGACGTCGAGACGGCTGGAGAAGAGGAGCCCACCAGGAGTTCCGGTGGAGAGTGCCGCGGTGTGGGAAGCAAAAGAGCTAACGAAGCTCCCCACTGCGGCCTCTCCCTACGGTCTGGTAAGCGGCCTCGAGCCGAGTCTCCTACCCTCCCTAGACCACCGGGTGTTCGGGCATTAGGCCCGCGGGCACAGTCTGGCCCTTCCGGCCTGTGGGCAGATAGTCGGGCCCTCCCGGTCCGTGGGCACCAGTGAGTCGGCGTGTCTGGGCCCGGGGCCACGCACAGTCGAGGATCCCCTCGGACCGTGGCCTGTAGGCCCAGACCCAACCTCTCACCCACCTGGGGGTTCGGGCGTTAGGCCCGAGCCACTCTCAGCCACACCATAGGCGGGCACTAGGCCCGAGGGACAGAAACAGGCTATAGGCCTGGGGTATAGCTAGGGGGCGCTAGGCCCTAGCATACTTTGGGCAGTAGGTACCTATAAGGTGACCCTGGGCACAAGGCCAGGTCACCCAGCGGGCACTGACTAGGCGGGCACTAGGCCTGAGGCTGCAATCGGGCTCTAGGCCCGTGTCACGGCCAGGAAAAGGCCTGGGGGAGAATCCAGGTCCTTAGGCAGGGGGACGATTTTAGTTCAGGCGGAGCCCCGCCCTTTGGGTACTCCAGTGGGTGAGCTGTGTGGCAGCCCGCGCGGGGTCCCTTGCAGGCTGGGCACGGAGGGTCGGCTGGCCCTCGCGTCCTGTATACGCCTTTGGGGTGGGGAGGGGCTGTGGAGAGACTGTCTCAACTGGGGTGAGGTAGCGGAACCTGCATCGGACCGGATGGTGAAGGTAATCCTCATTTACATTATATTCACACTGTGACCCGTAGTTGCTTGACATGTTGACGGAGATTAGGTGAAGTAGCCAACCAAGTTGAACCGTTTGTAGTTATAGTAGTTTGGCTCAGTTCTGTTGTAGCCCTTGTTTAGTTGTAGGGAGGCTGCTGTCATTCTCTCCCCAGGAGCGGAAGTTCGCGTCAAGCAAGCTGACAAGAGTACCAGTGTGAGTATTCTCTGTGAGTGTGTGTCCTTGTCCGTGTTGAGTGCCGGTCGCGAGAAACCGCTAGGCCTAGCGGGCTCGCTCCCACCTTGGTGCGCAAGTGCCAAATAGGTGACGATTTGGGTGGCTGAGGCCCACGGGCCGATGATGACATTCACCTAACCGGTGAACGTCGCGGCCACCCCGGTGTGCCACTTATTATCTTACGAGGAAGGAGTGGGCACACAGTGAGAATATTCCTTGTCTCCTCTAGCCGCCGGCTTCCAGACTGACCCCCGGGCGGAGGCCCCGAAGAGAAGTGCTTCGTAGCCAGGGCGGAGTGGGACAGAGGGTGCGGCGCAATCGGAGGTAAGCAGTGGTACACTTTTACGGTCGCAGATATTACACCATCTCGGTACCCTTACATTTGGCGTAGTCGGCAGGATACCTGGGGAAGATGGACCAAGAAGCAGACAAGCCGTAAAGCGACAGCGGCGAGCCTTCCGATGAGGCGATTGACGCGCCCAGTGGTCAGCCTCAGGCCAGGTTACCCATCGGAGCAGCCCTCAACCACCTCGACAAGTTCGACGGGCAGAATATGCCCTTGACGGAGTGGATCGAACAGTTGGAAACCACTATCGACCTCTATCAGATTCCGAAACGGGTACAGGTGAATTTGGCATTGAAGGTCCTGACTGGCGATGCCCGGAAGACAGTGAGAGTACATCCTGAGAGGCTTCGTAAAAGCCTGGCCGACGTCTTCGCCATTCTGAAGGGTGTGTATGGGGAAAAGGCCACCACCACCACGCTGAAGAAGCGTGTGTTCGCACGGATTCAGAGGGAAGACGAGACGATTTCTCAGGTCGCAGGTATTACACCATCTCGGTACCCTTACACTAGGAGGAAGTGGTTCTTGATCTTTCTCTATTTTATCCTCCAAATTTTTGTTCTCCATTATTTTTCTGGAGTTATATAACACAATATGTGGCACAGGAAGCGTACCCCTACACCTCACAAGGCAAACCCTGTAAAAATGATTTGGATTAAATATTAATAACCACTTTATTTGGAGTAAATATACAGCACAGGACAGCACCACTGAACTTATATGGCAGCACCACTGGACTGGACTTTTACGGAAGTATATGGATTTATATGGAATTATACGGCAGGATCAATGGAATTATACGGCAGGATCACTGGATTTATACGGCAGTCCCTCTGGACATATACAGCAGTAATGCTGGACATATACGGCAGGATCACTGGACATATACGGCAGTACCACTGGACATATACGGCAGTACCACAGGACATATACGGCAGTACCACTGGACATATACGGCAGCACAGAGACACCACCGTTGGACTGATGCAGGACAACACAGCACCACTGCAATGGACTGGACCTATACAGCGGCACTGGACATATGGCAGCAGAGGACACCACTGTGACTGGTCACTGGACTGACTGATGCACAGGACACTACCACTGGTCTGATGCAGGACAACACAGCAACACTGTAAGGGAATTGTTATTATACAGCAGCACTGGACATATGGCAGCAGAGGACACCACCACTGTGACTGGACTGATGCAGCACAATACACCACCACTGAACTGATGCAGCACAACACAGCCCCCTATACAGCAGCATTTGACATATGGCAGCAGTGGACACCACCACTGTGACTGGACAGATGCAGCACAAGACACGGACACTGAGGACACTGAGAGAACGGAGACACAGCCTCTCTCTACACTCTCCAATGCCAGAGTGAAAATAGCGGCGACGCACGGCTCCTTATATGGAATCCAAACTCCGCGAGAATCCGACAGCAGGATGAGGACGTTTTGCCTTGTTCTGGTTTCCGAGTCAGGCAGGAAAACCCGAACCTGACTCGGAACCGGGCTCTTGACGTGAATTCTGGTAGGGTTCGGTTCTCTGAGAACCAAACCCGCTCATCTCTAATATATATATATATATATATATATATATATATATATATATATATAAACCCTAGTGTGTGTGTGTGTGTGTGTGTGTGTGTGTGTGTGTGTGTGTGTGTACATGGGCAGACTAGATGGGACAAATGGTTTTTATCTGCCATAAAATTCAATGTTTATCTGTGTATCTGTCTATACAGTATTAACAAATGCTGCTATATGATACTGTATCATACACAGGTTTTTAAGGATGATACAATAAGGCGCTTTATAAACTGTGCACAACTCAATGCAATTGTTCAAGGAGTGAGAGCTGGAGACTACTTACAGTAAATGTACAAATTTAGAGATTTATTTAATGTTTGTTCCAGAATGTGTTATTTATGGGTTTATTTATCTGGGTTTTGATTTGTCCTTTTCTTTTTAAGAACATTTTTTAGTAGTTTAATGGTCGTTTTTTTCTCTTTTCCATTTCTTTCTTCTGTCTGTTCTATTTAAAAAAATAAATTAAAAAAAATTAGCAGAGCTAGACTAGGCACTGCCTAGTACAACATATTAATATTTTCTAAATGTTAATGATTTATCAGATACCGTATGTATAAAAGATACCAATACGAGCCATGGCTTCCGTACCCACTATTGTGTGCCTGCTGTTTTGTCTTATAACATCCGGTGAGTTTTACTGTATTTTGCAGTAATTGTATTTTCCATAAGCATAGAGGTAGTACTTTTTTGTTATGCGCACCATAGTAAATGTGCAGTCTTATCATTTTTATTTTATTTTAATATTTTTAAATAAAATATATTAATATATTTAACAATTTTGTAAAATTTTCAACTAAATATTTAACATATTTTCATTAAACTTCTCTAGTATTAGTAATAAACTAAATCTTTAGAGAGTGGCAATGAATTTTTGTAAATGCAAAGTATTGCAGATACTGTAACATCATCTTTATGAAATATTCTATCATATTCTTTGTGACGTATTCTATCTCATTTCTATATCTTGTTTACCCACACTAAATTAAAATCACATGATAAAAATAATCATTCTGCATGTTTAATGTAAACTATAAAAAATGTGCCTTTATTAAAAATGACCTAGAACACCGACAAAAACGCAAACATACGAATTCAATCATATATTAATTTTTAATAAAGATAAGATGAAATCTTTTTTCTACACACTCTTTAGCTTCAATCATAATTTTTTTAACTGATTTCTGCCACATTTTATTTGACCAAATGTAATACCTTTATTTTCTAGAGTACGGATGAACTTAAGAATATTTTGATAAAACACCAAGAATTGTTTTTAACATATAAACTTGTATTTTAATTGAGGAGCTCATATCTATCTATCTATCTATCTATCTATCTATCTATCTATCTATCTATCTATCTATCTATCTATCTATCTATCTATCTATCTATCCGTAAGCCCTCACTCACTCACTCACTCACTCACTGACTGACTCATCACTAATTCTCTTACTTCCAGATATGTTAGGAAACTGAAATTCAACGTTGGTATTCTTCAGGTGGGAATTAGGAAAACGACATAATTAAATTTTGTATAAACCTCCCCTAATCTTGCGTTGCACGAACGATAAACTCCAGGCGGACAATTGGATCAAAATTTGGATTCCACCTCCAGTGGGTAGAATTTAATACAGTACAAAAATGGTCCTGTCACTTTTTACTGTATCTGCTACGGGTGCTCCTTGGGTAACGCCAAGAACCATGGATTAATATTTACCTACATTAAGACATCTCAGATTTACATCTCTATAGATTTACCAAATTTTTAACACTCATTTTATGTACAACCATGAAATTCAGAAACTCCCGTGTGAAGAACGGGTAAAACAGGTAGTTAGTATATGAATCATGATGCAGTTTGATGCCTTAGCAACTACTTATTTTAGCAATAGCAGGAAGTTTCACCTTGATAACTTTTTTTGAGCAAATTACTGCCGGTTACAGTATTTATTACTCTTCTTAAAAAGTAGCTATTAATTTTTCATTAATTTGTTTTTTTTTGTGATAAAGATGGCTTGTGGATTTAGCTGTTAATACTATTTTAGAGATAACATTATCCATCACTATACTTTTAAATTTGCATTCATTTTTTTAAAGTGACAAAAAACTGCAAGAAAAAAAAACATTTTGGCAATTTATTTTCCTTAAGCAAGTTTTACACTTTATTTTTTTATTTAGCCAGTACCCTTACCCATTTTTTGCAAATGTTAATTTCTTCTGAGTGTTTTTTTATTTTTTGCATGGCCTCTTCCATAGCCCTTGGGCTCTCAGCTGGAGTCTATTAGGCTGTCTAATTACAGACAATGAGTACTAAATAAATTTGAGGATATGGGAGTGGTTTGCAAAAAAAAAGTTTCCTTACAGCTTAGAGCATATGAATTGAAATCCATCTTGTTCTATTTGTGTGGCGAAAATTTATTTTTAGTATTTTCTTATGGACAGACAGAAAGTGCTCTCATACAGTCTTTGGGGGCCATTCAATTACAAGTGATGTGCAGGATGACATGTGAATGCACCCTACATCACCCCTACTTTGCCCCTACTCTGACCATACAGTATATCATGCATTTTAACATACAAAATCATAGAGGTGCACAGGAAAAGAGAGGATACAGGAAAATACAGCATTTAATCTTAATTGAAGTGACCCTTTTAAGTTTTCTCTACACCCAGGAAAACAGTCAGATAAAGATTGGCCTAATGCTGCAGAAAATGGTAACTTGGACTTGCTTATAAAACCCCTTTAAATAATGTTATCAGATACAGTACCTGACAATATTTGCTACTTGACAGAATGTTACATTACTAGTGAATCTTTCCAATTGTAGAATCTCAGCTATTTATTATTGATGTACATGTTGATCATCGGTTACCTCGTCTAGTTTCATTAAAATAAAGATTGGATACGCCTGATGTGTTTTTGATCAATAATTTCTTCTTTTAGGATATTCCATAAATTGCATAATTTGCGGTAGTTCCGAAGAACCTTCATGCAATGGGATGAGTGCAACTTGTAGTTCCTCTAAACATGTCTGCATGTCAGTGTATCAAGCTTCAAAAGCTTCAACAGCAGGTAAGCTACAAGCAATAACTAATAAGAGACTATGGGGTCTATTTACTAAGCCTTCAACGGAGGTAAAGTAGACGGAGATAAAATACCAGCCAATCAGCTCCTAACTGTCATTTTTCAAACACAGCCTTTAACATGGCTGTTAGATGTAGTATATATTTATATAGTTCCTCCTACTGTAACTCAGCCTTCCCTGGGAAGGGAAAGCGGAGTTCTGTGCCAGCGCCGGTAATACCGCCGGTGTGTCTGATAGACCACAGACCAATCACAGTGGAAAAACATTCTTAAAAAAGAAAAAAAAAAATGTACCTCCATTCAGTGGTCAGCGATCCAGTGAGGTGACCTGGTCCGCTATACCTGCGCTTCTTTTGTGACCCCCAGTCATCTGATCTACTGTGAAGTGAGATGCTGTGAAGTCCTGGCAGGCATCTCAGTTTACAGCACAGAGAAGATAACTGGGGCAGTGACGTGCGGTGGGGTGAGGTAGGTGAGGCAGAGCCTTTTCTGTCATACTAACGTTTGTGCCAGAGTTTTTACTGTATAAAGTATATGAAAAATACAAAGAATATGTTCGAAATATCTTTTTTGCATTATTCTAATCATTTTTATAGCCAAAACTGTGGAGTAAAAAGTCTATGGCATGTGAGGCAGTGCCTCACCTGGCTAACTTTTCAGCACATCTCTAATCAAAACTCACAAAATTTCCAGGAGTTTATACTGCTGCACCTGTGTATAATGCCCAGATGTATATACTGCTGCACCTGTGTATAATACCCCCATGTACCCTTTGGCTCATATATTGCATGTAAATTTGGCTCTGGTGCTAGCCAGTGCCTCCTGAGCAATTTAGCTCACCGCCCGTCCCTGGACTGGGGTCACAGAGCAGGACAGGAGAACAGTGCTCAGCTGACCAAGGAGCTTGCCTCATCACCTGACTGCGATCTTGCAAAAAATATCCTAAGGAGTACAGGGGAGAGATTCTCAGGGACAGAATTCTTTCACAATGCAAATTTGGGTAATTTATAACATTTCATCTGCATCTGCATGTGGATTGTGATAAATATGCCCCTTAGACAGGGGCAAACGCAGGATTTAGTCAGGGGGGTTGCCATGTGTATGAATGTGTTTGTTTGTTTGTTTGTTTGTATGTATGTATATATATATATAAATATATATATACAGGCAAAAAATGGGAGCACTCACCAGTCTTCATTTAAGCAGAGTTTTAATTTATAATTTCATACCAGACAGAGTAATCGATTACTCTGTCTGGTATGAAATTATAAATTAAAACTCTGCTTAAATGAAGACTGGTGAGTGCTCCCATTTTTTGCCTGTGTATTGTACTGGTGACTTCTAATAGGTCTCCAGTTTTGGACGGCACCCCAGCATAAAACCTTGAAACGTGAGTGTGGACCCAACGCTTGGTATATATATATATATATATATATATATACATATACAACAGCGGATTGGCATTCACCCTTCACAGTAAATAGAGCCCCGGAGCCCTCTGGAATCTGTGGTACATACAGCGAATCCTAGCATGCAGCGGCACTCAGGGACAAAAACTCATGGGTATTCCAAGCAAGTTGTGATTATTCCATGGTAATACAAAAGAAGATCCTGAATCTTTTACCATGGAATAAACACCACTTGCTTGGAATACCCATGAGTTTTTGTCCCTGAGTGCCGCTGCATGCTAGAATTCGCTGTATATATATATACACATATATGGCTCATTGGGGGAGGGGGTTCCAGGCACTCGGAACCCCCCCTGCGTGTACCACTGTTAGATTAACACCCAAACACAATACACACATCTTTTCTGTCTTATATGTAACGGAAAACAGATCAGTGAGATCCATTCATGCTTCTGTCTATAAATGTTAAGAAACAGTTAAAAAACATTTTTTTTTTTAATTATGTGGAGTCCCCCCACAAATGCATAAGCAGCCCTGCACTCTTTAACCTGGTGCTGGTTGAAATGATAAATGGGAAAAAATGACTGAGGTTCCCCTGTACTTTAACAACCAGAATCGTGCTATTGGACTGATCCTGGTTCCAAAAATATGGGAGGGGGGAAGGCATTTCCATAATTTTTAAACCAGCGCTGGGCTCCACTATCCAGGGAGGTAATGCCACAGCTGGGGGACACATTTATATTGGTCCCTGGCGGCCGTAGTATTACACCCCCCCCCCCCCCCCTCACCTAGTCAGCTCAGGCTGGGGATTGCTTTGGGAGTGGAAACAACCCCATTGAAATCCTCCAAGGGAACCAAGACCAGGGCTGAAGCCCGATGAAATGCCCAGCACCCCTTGGTGGTAGGTGCTGAGTGCATAGCATTAAAGTGCTAAATTTAGATATACTATTGTCTTTTACATGTGGAACTACTGGTCACAGCAAGCCTCCCCACATGCTGGTGCTTGGAGAACCACAAGTACCAGCATGTGGAGCATTAAAGGGCCCGCTGGTACCTGTAGTCCCAACTGTAAAGGAAATATTAAAATAAAGACAAGAAGGCGTTTCTAGAGAGGAGGGGACCCGTGTGCAGACTCCGTATGTGGGCCCCCTCCTCTCCTGTAACTGTCACCGCCGCTGTTAGTGCGCTCAGCGCTGAGACTGTGGCACAGTGCCAGAGTCTACAGCGCATGCGCAGAACTCCGAAAAATGGCCACCGCGCCATTTTTTGGGGAGTCCTGCACATGCGCTGTAGACTCTGGCACTGTGTCAGAGTCTCTAGCACTCAGTGCGCTAGCAGCGGCGGTGACGGCTACGGGAGAGGAGGGGGCCCACACACAACCACCGATGGACGCCGTAAAGGTAAGTAATAAGTATATAGAAGAAATGGGTGCAGTGTGGGCCCCCTCTGGATCCAGGGGCCTGTGTGCACCGCACACACTACACCCATTAAAGTAAAAGTTTAATACAGTATACATGCACACTCACATGCTTACTCACACTCACTGAAGCTTACCTACATCCCCCGTTGCCCTTCACATCCACTTCTCCAGTAGAAATTCATGTTAGCTTTAAAAAAAAAAAAAATCCAAACTCACCTATTCCAATGCAGATCAGTCCCCTTCATTCCAAAGTAGGCATCCCAGCAGTGGCTGGCTGGCAACTTTTAGTCTGGGGGGCAAACGCAATAAAAAAAATGCCCCGTGCAAATTTGCAAATGCATCGCAGATCGCAATCTACACTCAGATGCATATCCCGGAACATCGAAGCGTTTTTGCCATCTGAGCAAATGTGAGTAGGTCTGAGGCTGCCACTAATCTGTGACTGAGACGGGCTGGAGGTGGTCTGTGCTGACGTCAGAGACCCTCTCCAAAATTGCCTGGGCACGCCTGCGTTATTTATGACACACCCAGAAAAATCAGGTTTCCGCCCAGAAACACCATCTTCATGTCAATCAGCGGATACATTGCATTTACGGTCTGTATGCATTTTCTGTCGCTATTACCCCTCGCGCGTGCGCAATGCGTATTTGTGCATTCTCTAGTTAGCGATCCATGCTGAATTAGGCCCACAGTACTGTAACTTATTTCAGCAACCACATGTTCCCTGAGTAAGTGTTATTTTATAGTACATGGACACAATGCATGTACACAAATGTTTCTTGGCCAAAAACTATAGCGCCTATCAAGTTGCTGATGATGTTAAGATGGTATTGCACAGTGTAAGTGGGCACAGGTGGGGCTGCATAGTACCAGTGTACACAGGGTGAGGGCACAGAGGGATGCACAGTGTAAGTGGGCACAGGTGGGGCTGCATAGTACCAGTGTACACAGGGTGTGGGCACAGAGGGATGCACAGTGTAAGTGGGCATAGGTGGGGCTGCATAGTACCAGTGTACACAGGGTGGTGGCACAGAGGGATGCACAGTGTAAGTGGGCACAGGTGGGGCTGCATAGTACCAGTGTACACAGGGTGGTGGCACAGAGGGATGCACAGTGTAAGTGGGCACAGGTGGGGCTGCATAGTACCAGTGTACACAGGGTGGTGGCACAGAGGGATGCACAGTGTAAGTGGGCACAGGTGGGGCTGCATAGTACCAGTGTACACAGGGTGAGGGCACAGAGGGATGCACAGTGTAAGTGGGCACAGGTGGGGCTGCATAGTACCAGTGTACACAGGGTGGTGGCACAGAGGGATGCACAGTGTAAGTGGGCATAGGTGGGGCTGCATAGTACCAGTGTACACAGGGTGGTGGCACAGAGGGATGCACAGTGTAAGTGGGCACAGGTGAGCTGCATAGTACCAGTGTACACAGGGTGGTGGCACAGAGGGATGCACAGTGTAAGTGGGCATAGGTGGGGCTGCATAGTACCAGTGTACACAGGGTGGTGGCACAGAGGGATGCACAGTGTAAGTGGGCACAGGTGAGCTGCATAGTACCAGTGTACACAGTGTGGGGGCACATGGTGATGCACGGTGTCAGTGGGCACAGGTGGGGCTGCATAGTACCAGTGTACACAGGGTGAGGGCACATGGTGATGCACGGTGTCAGTGGGCACAGGTGGGGCTGCATAGTACCAGTGTACACAGTGTGGGGGTACAAGGAGATGCACAGTGTTAGTGGGCACAGGTGGGGCTGCATAGTACCAGTGTACACAGGGTGGGGGTACAGGGGGATGCACAGTGTAAGTGGGCACAGGTGGGCTGCATAGTACCAGTGTACACAGGGTGGGGGCACAGGGGGGACGCACAGTGTAAGTGGGCACAGGTGGGGCTGCATAATACCAGTGTACACAGTGTGGGGGCACAGGGGGGGATGCACGGTGTCAGTGGGCACAGGTGGGGCTGCA
The DNA here is from genome assembly GCF_028390025.1 of Pseudophryne corroboree. Lineage (NCBI taxonomy): Eukaryota > Metazoa > Chordata > Amphibia > Anura > Myobatrachidae > Pseudophryne > Pseudophryne corroboree. The sequence continues at coordinate 33,542,753 of NC_086453.1, forward strand.
TAGTACCAGTGTACACAGTGTGGGGGCACAGGGGGGATGCATGGTGTTAGTGGGCACAGGTAGGGCTGCATAGTACCAGTGTACACAGTGTGGGTCACAGGGGGATGCATGGTGCCAGTGGGCACAGGTGGGCTGCATAGTACCAGTGTACACAGTGTGGGGGCACAGGGGGATGCATGGTGCAAGTGGGCACAGGTGGGCTGCATAGTATCAGTGTACACAGGGACGGGCACAGGAGGATGCATGGTGTTAGTGGGCACAGGTGAGCTGCATAGTACCAGTGGCGTGTGGTGAGGTCAGTGGCTAGTGAGGCACTACAGCCATAATGACCGTCGAATACTGCCGATGACCCCTAGCCAATGCCCGCTACTGCCTCTGAGCCGATACCCGCTGCCACCGCCAATGGCTTACAAACTCGCCCACAATGAACTGACCCAGCCCTCCGCCACTAATTTCTATCTCAGTCCGATGCCGCCAATGCCCGCTGCCTGCTCATCATACTTGTGATATATTATACATTTTTATAGAAAAAAAATTAGTGTTTGGGACTGGGAAGGGCGAGGGAGGGTGACATGAATGCAATTTTGTTGTCCAGGGCTTCCATTAACTTAATGGAGAAGGGTCTGAATGGGTTAAAAAAAAAATGTGTGAGGTCCCCCCTCCTAAGTATAACCAGCCTCGGGCTCTTTTAGCCGGTCCTGGTTGTTTAAATACTGGGGGGAAAATTGGACAGGGGTTCCCCGTATTTAGACAACCAGCACCGGGCTCTTAGACCGGTCCTGGTTCCAAAAATACGGGGGACAAAAGATGTAGGGATCCCCCGTATTTTTAAAACCAGCACCGGGCTCCACTAGCCAGAGAGATAATGCCACAGCCGGGGGACACTTTTATGTAGGTCCCTGCGGCCGTGGCATTACCCCCCCAACTAGTCACCTCTGGCCGGGGTACCCTGGAGGAGTGGGGACCCCTTAAATCAAGGGTTCCCCCCCTCCAGGCACCCAAGGGCCAGGGGTGAAGCCCGAGGCTGTCCCCAAAACCCCTGGGCGGTGGGTGCTGGGCTGATAGCCATGTGTGTAAAAAAAGAATATTGTTTTTTGTTGTGGAACTACAAGGCCCAGCAAGCTTCCCCCGCTTGTTGGTACTTGGAGAACCTCAAGTACCAGCAGGCGGGGAAATAACGGGCTCACTGGTACCTGTAGTTCTACAACAACAAAAATACTTAAATAAAAACACAAACACGCACACCGTGACAGTAAAATTTTATTATAACACACTTACACACTCACACATACTTACCTACATCCCACGCCGGTCACGTCCACTTGTCCAGTAGAATCCAATAGCGATACCTGTAAAAATGAGAGAGAGATTACTTACCTACATCCCACGCCGGTCACGTCCACTTGTCCAGTAGAATCCAAAGGGGTAGAGACACCTGTAAAAATGAAAATTATACTGACATATCCATACCTCCCAACATGACCTCTCCAGGAGGGACACAATGCTCTGCTCCTGGAGTTCCCTATTAATTTATGATTGCCATCACCTGTGCTGAACAGGTCTATGGATTACAAAGGTGTTTCAGCACTGGTGATGGGAATCATAAATTAATAGGGAACTCCAGGAGCAGAGCATTGTGTCCCTCCTGGAGAGGTCATGGAGGGGGAGGGGGGGGTGGAGAGAGAGAGAGAGAGAGAGAGAGACCTGCTGCTGGAGCCGGACAGCCGTACTTACTGCACGGCCACCGCTGCTCCTGAGTGTCACTGTCAGGTGATCGGGAGCCGGGAGGAGAGACCTGCTGCTGGAGCCGGACAGCCGTACTTACTGCACGGCCACCGCTGCTGCTGAGTGTCACTGTCAGGTGATCGGGAGCAGGGAGGACGGGGGAGAGCACCGCAGGACCACCGCTGCTGGTAAGGTGAGCCGGAGCAGGAGGACGGGAAGGGGGGGGGGGGGGGGGAGCAGCACACACTGAAGGCCCATCAGCGCCGGGACCCGCCGCCTCCAGCGCCGCATGTCGGTGATTGAACTAGCGGATCCAGCCCTGGATCCGCTGTCCAATCACAGGTGCCTCGCTGACATGGGGGTGGTGTCCCTGTCAGCGAGGCACTTGGATCAGTGCCGCTTTCACCATGTTTTTTTCATGGGCTTTTACAGCCCACTGCTAGGCTCCGCCCCCTGCACTGTCCCCGTTCCCATTATTCACGGGAGGCACTGCTATCAGTGCCTCCCAAACTGCTTTAAACCAGGAAAATTATTAGCATTCAATAAAGAAGATACTTATGACACAGAATATGTGTCATAAGTATCTTCTTTTTATTATTTTGATAATTAATCACAGGGGAGGCACTGCCTCCCCTGCACGTCCCTGCAGTGTACACAGTGTGGGGGCACAGGGGGATGCATTGTGCCAGTGGGCACAGGTGGGCTGCATAGTATCAGTGTACACAGGGACGGGCAAAGGGGGATGCATGGTGTTAGTGGGCACAGGTGAGCTGCATAGTACCAGTGTACACAGTGTGGCAGTACAGGGGGGATGCACGGTGTCAGTAAAGATGTGTTATTTTAGTGTTCCCATTTTTTTGAGCAGTGTATATATATATATATATATATATATATACACAAATATATATATATATATATATATATATATATATATGAGATGTGCACTGGAAATTTTTCGGGTTTTGTGTTTTGGTTTTGGATTCGGTTCCGCGGCCGTGTTTTAGATTCAGACGCGTTTTGGCAAAACCTCACTTAAAATTTTTTGTCGGATTCAGGTGTGTTTTGGATTCGGGTGTTTTTTTCAATAAACCCTCAAAAAAAGCTTAAATCATAGAATTTGGGGGTAATTTTGATCCTATAATCATATTAACCTCAATTACCATAATTTTCACTAATTTCCAGTCTATTCTGAACACCTCTCACCTCACAATATTATTTTTAGTCCTAAAATTTGCACCAAGGTCGCTGGATGACTAAGCTAAGTGGCCCAAGTGGGCGGCAAAAACACCTGGCCCATCTAGGAGTGGCACTGCAGTGTCAGACAGGATGGCACTTAAAAAATTGGCCATAAACATCACATGATGCAAATATAAATAAATAAAAAAAGAGGTGCAAGATGGAATTGTCCTTGGGCCCTCCCTCCCACCATTATGTTGTATAAACAGGACATGCACACTTTAACAAACCCATAATTTCAGCGACAGGGTCTGCCACATGACTGTGGCTGAAATGACTGGTTGGTTTGGGCCCCCACCAAAAAAAGAAGCAATCAATCTCTCCTTGCTCAAACTGGCTGTACAGACTCAAGATGTCGACCTCATCATCATCCTCCGATTTCTCACCCCTTTCACTGTGTACATCCCCCTCCTCACAGAGTATTAATTCGTCCCCACTGGAATCCACCATCACAGGTCCCTGTGTACTCTCTGGAGGCAATTGCTGGTGAATGTCTCCAGGGAGGAATTGATTATAATTCATTTTGATGAACATCATCTTCTCCACATTTTGTGGAAGTAACCTCGTACGCCGATCGCTGACAAGGTGACTGGCTGCACTAAATACTCTTTCAGAGTACACACTGGAGGGGGCAACTTAGGTAAAATAAAGCCAGTTTGTGCAAGGGCCTCCAAATTGCCTCTTCCTGCCAGTATACGTACGGACTGTCTGACGTGCCTACTTGGATGCTGTCACTCATAGAATCCTCCACCATTCTTTCAATGGTGACAGAATCATATGCAGTGACAGTAGATGACATGTCAGTAATCGTTGGCAGGTCCTTCAGTCCGGACCAGATGTCAGTTTTTGCTCCTGACTGCCCTGCATCACCGCCAGCGGGTGGTTTTGGAAATCTGATCCTTTTCCTCGCAGCTCCAGTGGCGGTAGAAAATGAAGGAGGAGCTGTTGGCGGGTCACGTTCCGCTTGACTTGACAAGTGTCTCACCAGCTGGTCTTTGAACATGTGCAGACTTGTGTCTACTGGAAAGAGAGATACAACGTAGGCTTTAAACCTAGGATCGAGAACGGTGGCCAAAATGTAGTGCTCTGATTTCAACAGATTGACCACCCGTGAATCCTGGTTAAGCGAATGAAGGGCTCCATCCACAAGTCCCACATGCCTAGCGGAATCGCTCCGTTTTAGCTCCTCCTTCAATATCTCCAGCTGTTTCTGCAAAAGCATGATGAGGGGAATGACCTGACTCAGGCTGGCAGTGTCTGAACTGACTTCACGTGTGGCAAGTTCGAAGGGTTTCAGAACCTTGCACAACGTTGAAATCATTCTCCACTGCGCTTGAGTCAGGTGCATTCCCCCTCCTTTGTCTATATCGTAGGCAGATGTATAGGCTTGAATGGCCTTTTGCTGCTCCTCCATCCTCTGAAGCTTATAGAGGGTTGAATTCCACCTCGTTACCACCTCTTGCTTCAGCTGATGGCGGGGCAGGTTCAGGAGTGTTTGCTGGTGCTCCATTTTTCGGCACGCGGTGGCTGAATGCCGAAAGTGGCCCGCAATTCTTCGGGCCACTGACAGCTTCTCTTGCACGCCCCTGTCGTTTTTAAAAAATTCTGCACCACCAAATTCATTGTATGTGCAAAACATGGGACGTGCTGGAATTTGCCCACATGTAATGCACGCACAATATTGGTGGTGTTGTCCGATGTCACAAATCCCCAGGAGAGTCCAATTGGGGTAAGCCAATCTGCGATGATGTTCCTCAGTTTCTGTAATAGGTTGTCAGCTGTGTGCCTCTTATGGAAAGTGGTGAAACAAAGCGTAGCCTGTCTAGGAACGAGTTGGCGTTTGCGAGATGCTGCTACTGGTGCCGCCGCTGCTTTTGTTGCTGCGGGAGGCAATACATCTACCCAGTGGGCTGTCACAGTCATATAGTCCTTCGTCTGCCCTGCTCTACTTGTCCACATGTCCATGGTTAAGTGGACATTGGGTACAACAGCATTTTTTAGGACACTGGTGACTCTTTTTCTGACGTCTGTATACATTCTCGGTATCGCCTGCCTAGAGAAGTGGAACCTAGATGGCATTTGGTACTGGGGACACACTACCTCAAGAAATTCTCTAAGTCCCTGTGAACTAACGCCGGATACCGGACGCACATCTAACACCAACACAGCTGCCAAAGCCTGAGTTATCCGCTTTGCAACAGGATGACTGCTGTGATATTTCATCTTCCTCGCAAAGGACTGTTGGACAGTCAATTGCTTACTGGAAGTAGTACAAGTGGTCTTCCGACTTCCCCTCTGGGATGATGATCGACTCCCAGCAGCAACAACAGCAGCGTCAGCAGCAGTAGGCGTTACACTCAAGGATCCATCAGAGGAATCCCAGTCAGGAGAGGACTCGTCAGACTTGCCAGTGACATGGCCTGCAGGACTATTGGCGTTCCTGTCTAAGGAGGAAATTGACACTGAGGGAGTTGGTGGTGTGGTTTGCACTGGGAGCTTGGGTACAAGAGGAAGAAGGTATTTAGTTGTCAGTGGACTGCTTCCGCTGTCACCCAAAGTTTTTGAACTTGTCAATGACTTCTGATGAATGCGCTCCAGGTGACGTATAAGGGAGGATGTTCCTAGGTGGTTAACGTCCTTACCCCTACTTATTACAGCTTGACAAAGGCAACACACGGCTTGACACCAGTTTTCCGCATTTCTGTTGGAATAATTCCACACCGAAGAGGTGATTTTTTTTTGTATTTTGACCAGGCATGTCAATGGCCTTATTCATCCCACGGACAACAGGTGTCTCCCCGGGTGCCTGACTTAAACAAACCACCTCTCCATCAGATTCCTCCTTGTCAATTTCCTCCTCAGCGCCAGCAACACCCATATCCTCATCCTGGTGCCTGGTGTACTTCAACAGTGACATCTTAAATTTGAATATCAGGAACTGGACTGTGGGTGCTCCTTCCAGCACTTGCAGGGGGCGTGCAAATGGTGGAAGGAGCCACCTCTTCCCGTCCAGTGTTGGGAAGGTCAGGCATCGCAACCGACACAATTGGATTCTCCTTGGGGATTTGTGATTTAGAAGAACGCACAGTTCTTTGCTGTGCTCTTGCCAGCTTAACTCTTTTAATTTTTCTAGCAGGAGGATGAGTGCTTCCATCCTCATGTGAAGCTGAACCACTAGCCATGAACATAGGCCAGGGCCTCAGCCATTCCTTGTCACTCCGTGTCGTAAATGGCATATTGGCAATTTGCGCTTCTCCTCAGATGATTTTAATTAAGATTTTTGGGTCATCATTTTACTGAACTTTTGCTTTTTGGATTTTACACGCTCTCTTCTATGACATAGGGCATCGGCCTTGGCAGACGATGTTGATGGCATTTCATTGTCTCTGCCATGACTAGTGGCAGCAGCTTCAGCACTAGGTGGAAGTGAATCTTGATCTTTCCCTATTTTACCCTCCACATTTTTGTTCACCATTTTTTTGTGTGGGGAATTATATGCCAGTAATATTATTATATCAATAGCAATGGCCTACTGTACTATACTACTATATACTGCTCACAACAATGCAGCACAGATATGGATACTAGAATTGACACAGAGCTGCAAGATACAGCAATGGCCTACTGTACTGTTCTACTATATACTGGTGGTCACCAAAATACTGCACTGCACTACTATATACTGCTCACAACAATGCAGCACAGATATGGATACTTGAAGTGACATGGAACTGCAAGATACAGCAATGGCCTACTGTACTGTACTACTATATACTGGTGGTCACCAAAATGCTGCACTGTACTACTATATACTGCTCACAACAAGGCAGCAAAGATATTGATACTTGAAGTGACACGGTGCTGCAAGATACAGCAATGGCCTACTGTACTGTACTACTATATACTGGTGGTCACCAAAATGCTGCACTGTACTACTATATACTGCTCACAACAATGCAGCACAGATATGGATACTTGAAGTGACACAGAGCTGCAAGATACAACAATGGCCTTTTGTATTGTACTACTATATACTGGTGGTCACCAAAATGCTGCACTGTACTACTATATACTGCTCACAACAATGCAGCACAGATATGGATACTTGAAGTGACACAGAGCTGCAAGATACAGCAATGGCCTACTGTACAGTACTACTATATACTGGTGATCACCAAAATGCTGCACTGTACTACTATATACTGCTCACAACAATGCAGCACAGATATGGATACTAGAAGTGACACAGAGCTGCAAGATACAGCAATGGCCTACTGTACTGTACTACTATATACTGGTGGTCACCAAAATGCTGCACTGTACTACTATATACTGCTCACAACAATGCAGCACAGATATGGATAGTAGAAGTGACACGGAACTGCAAGATACAGCAATGGCCTACTTTACTGTACTACTATGTACTGGTGGTCACCAAAATGCTGCACTGTACTACTATTTACTGCTCACAATAATGCAGCACAGATATGGATACTTGAAGTGACACGGAGCTGCAAGATACAGCAATGGCCTACTGTACTGTACTACTATATACTGGTGGTCACCAAAATGCTGCACTGTACTACTATATACTGCTCATAACAATGCACCACAGATATGGATACTTGAAGTGACACAGAGCTGCAAGATACAGCAATGGCCTACTGTTCTGTACTTCTATATACTGGTGGTCACCAAAATGCTGCACAGTACTACTATATACTGCTCACAACAATGCAGCACAGATATGGATAGTAGAAGTGACACGGAGCTGCAAGATACAGCAATGGCCTACTTTACTGTACTACTATGTACTGGTGGTCACCAAAATGCTGCACTGTAGTACTATTTACTGCTCACAACAATGCAGCACAGATATGGATACTTGAAGTGACACGGAGCTGCAAGATACAGCAATGGCCTACTGTACTGTACTACTATATACTGGTGGTCACCAAAATGCTGCACTGTACTACTATATACTGCTCACAACAATGCAGCACAGATATGGATACTTGAAGTGACACGGAGCTGCAAGATACAGCAATGGCCTACTGTACTGTACTACTATATACTGGTGGTCACCAAAATGCTGCACTGTACTACTATATACTGCTCACAACAATGCAGCACAGATATGGATACTTGAAGTGACACAGAGCTGCAAGATACAGCAATGGCCTACTGTTCTGTACTACTATATACTGGTGGTCACCAAAATGCTGCACTGTACTACTATATACTGCTCACAACAATGCAGCACAGATATGGATAGTAGAAGTGACACGGAGCTGCAAGATACAGCAATGGCCTACTTTACTGTACTACTATGTACTGGTGGTCACCAAAATGCTGCACTGTACTACTACTTACTGCTCACAATAATGCAGCACAGATATGGATACTTGAAATGACACAGAGCTGCAAGATACAGCAATGGCCTACTGTACTGTACTACTATATACTATTGGTCATCAAAATGCTGCACTGTACTACTATATACTGCTCACAACAATGCAGCACAGATATGGATACTTGAAGTGACACGGAGCTGCAAAATACAGCAATGGCCTACTGTACTGTACTACTATATACTGGTGGTCACCAAAATGCTGCACTGTACTACTATATACTGCTCACAACAATGCAGCACAGATATGGATACTTAAAGTGACACGGAGCTGCAAGATACAGCAATGGCCTACTGTACTGTACTACTATATACTGGTGGTCACCAAAATGCTGCACTGTACTACTATATACTGCTCACAACAATGCAGCACAGATATGGATACTAGAAGTGACACGGAGCTGCAAGAAACAGCAATGGCCTACTGTACTGTACTACTATATACTGGTGGTCACCAAAATGCTGCACTGCACTACTATATACTGCTCACAACAATGCAGCACAGATATGGATACTTGAAGTGACACAGAGCTGCAAGATACAGCAATGGCCTACTGTACTGTACTACTATATACTGGTGGTCACCAAAATGCTGCACTATACTACTATATACGGCTCACAACAATGCAGCACAGATATGGATACTTGAAGTGACACAGAGCTGCAAGACCGGTGGCCTACGGAACAATGGCCTACTTTACTGTACTACTATGTACTGGTGGTCACAAAAATGCTGCACTGTACTACTATTTACTGCTCACAATAATGCAGCACAGATATGGATACTTGAAGTGACACAGAGCTGCAAGATACAGCAATGACCTACTGTACTGTACTACTATATTCTGGTGGTCACCAAAATGCTGCACAGTACTACTATATACTGCTCACAACAATGCAGCACAGATATGGATACTTGACGTTACACATAGCTGCAAGATACAGCAATGGCCTACTGTACTGTACTACTATATACTGGTGGTCACCAAAATGCTGCACTGTACTACTATATACTGCTCACAACAATGCAGCACAGATATGGATACTTGAAGTGACACAGAGCTGCAAAATACAGCAATGGCCTACTGTTCTGTACTACAATATACTGGTGGTCACCAAAATGCTGCACTGTACTACTATATACTGCTCACAACAATGCAGCACAGATATGGATAGTAGAAGTGACACGGAGCTGCTAGATACAGCAATGGCCTACTGTACTGTACTGTACTACTATATACTATTGGTCACCAAAATGCTGCACTGTACTGCTATATACTGCTCACAACAATGCAGCACAGATATGGATACTTGAAGTGACACGGGGCTGCAAAATACAGCAATGGCCTACTGTACTGTACTACTATATACTGGTGGTCACCAAAATGCTGCACTGTACTACTATATACTGCTCACAACAATGCAGCAAAGATATGGATACTTGAAGTGACACAGAGCTGCAAGATAAAGCAATGGCCTACTGTACTACTATATACTGGTGGTCACCAAAATGCTGCACAGTACTACTATATACTGCTCACAACAATGCAGCACAGATATGGATACTTGAAGTGACACGGAGCTGCAAGATACAGCAATGGCCTACTGTACTGTACTACTATATAATGGTGGTCACCAAAATGCGGCACTGTACTACTATATACTGCTCACAACAATGCAGCACAGATATAAATACTAGAAGTGACACAGAGCTGCAAGATACAGCAATGGCCCACTGTACTATACTACTATATACTGGTGGTCACCAAAATGCTGCATTATACTACTATATACTGCTCACAACAATGCAGCACAGATATGTATACTTGAAGTGACACAGAGCTGCAAGATACAGCAATGGTCTACTGTACTGTACTACTATATACTGGTGGTCACCAAAATGCTGCACTGTACTACTATAAACTGCTCACAACAATGCAGCACAGATATGGATACTAGAAGTGACACGGAGCTGCAAGATACAGCAATGGCCTACTGTACTGTACTACTATATACTGGTGGTCACCAAAATGCTACACTGCACTACTATATGCTGCTCACAACAATGCAGAACAAATATGGATACTTGAAGTGACACAGAGCTGCAAGATACAGCAATGGCCTACTGTACTGTACTTCTATATACTGGTGGTCAACAAAAATGCTGCACTGTACTACTATATACTGCTCCCAACAATGCAGCACAGATATGGATACTTGAAGTGACACAGAGCTGCAAGATACAGCAATGGCCTACTGTACTGTACTGTACTACTATATACTGGTGGTCACCAAAATGCTGCACTGTACTACTATAAACTGCTCACAACAATGCAGCACAGATATGGATACTAGAAGTGACACGGAGCTGCAAGATACAGCAATGGCCTACTTTACTGTACTACTATGTACTGGTGGTCACCTAAATGCTGCACTGTACTACTATATACTGCTCACAATAATGCAGCACAGACATGGATACTTGAAGTGACACGTAGCTGCAAGATACAGCAATGGCCTACTGTACTACTATATACTGGTGGTCACCAAAATGCTGCACTGTACTACTATATACTGCTCACAACAAAGCAGCACAGATATGGATAATAGAAGTGACACAGAGCTGCAAGATACAGCAATGGCCTATTGTACTGTACTACTATACACTGGTGGTCACCAAAATGCTGCACTGTACTACTATTTACTTCTCACAACAATGCAGCACAGATATGGATACTTGAAGTGACACAGTGCTGCAAGATACAGCAATGGCCTACTGTACTGTACTACTATATACTGGTGGTCACCAAAATGCTGCACAATACTATTATATACTGCTCACAACAATGCAGCACATATATGGATACTTGAAGTGACACGGAGCTGCAAGATACAGCAATGGCCTACTGTACTGTACTATTATATACTGGTGGTCACAAAAATGCTGCACTGTACTACTATATACGGCTCACAACAATGCAGCACAGATATGGATACTAGAAGTGACACGGAGCTGCAAGAAACAGCAATGGCCTACTGTACTGTACTACTATATACTGGTGGTCACCAAAATGCTGCACTGCACTACTATATACTGCTCACAACAATGCAGCACAGATATGGATACTTGAAGTGACACAGAGCTGCAAGATACAGCAATTGCCTACTGTACTTTACTACTATATACTGGTAGTCACCAAAATGCTGCACTATACTACTATATACTGCTCACAACAATGCAGCACAGATATGGATACTTGAAGTGACACAGAGCTGCAAGATACAGCAATGGCCTACTGTACTGTACTACTATATACTGGTGGTCACCAAAAAGCTGCACTGTACTACTATATACTGCTCACAACAATGCAGCACAGATAAGGATAGTAGAAGTGACACGGAACTGCAAGACCGGTGGCCTACGGAACAATGGCCTACTTTACTGTACTACTATGTACTGGTGGTCACAAAAATGCTGCACTGTACTACTATTTACTGCTCACAATAATGCAGCACAGATATGGATACTTGAAGTGACACAGAGATGCAAGATACAGCAATGGCCTACTGTACAGTACTACTATATTCTGGTGGTCACCAAAATGCTGCACTGTACTACTATATACTGCTCACAACAATGCAGAACAGATATGGATACTAGAAGTGACACAGAGCTGCAAGATACAGCATTGGCCTACTGTACTGTACTACTATATACTGGTGGTCACCAAAATGCTGCACAGTACTACTATATACTGCTCACAATAATGCAGCACAGATATGGATACTTGAAGTGACACAGAGCTGCAAGATACAGCAATGGCCTACTGTACTGTGCTAATATATACTGGTGGTCACCAAAATGCTGCACTGTACTACTATATACTGCTCACAACAATGCAGCACAGATATGGATACTTGAATTGACACGGAACTGCAAGATACAGCAATGGCCAACTTTACTGTACTACTATGTACTGGTGGTCACCAAAATGCTGCACTGTACTACTATTTACTGCTCACAATAATGCAGCACAGATATGGATACTTGAAGTGACACGGAGCTGCAAGATACAGCAATGGCCTACTGTACTGTACTACTAAATACTGGTGGTCACCAAAATGCTGCACTGTACTACTATATACTGCTCACAACAATGCAGCACAGATATGGATACTAGAAGTGACACAGAGCTGCAAGATACAGCAATGGCCTACTGTACTGTACTACTATATACTGGTGGTCACCAAAATGCTGCACTGTACTACTATTAACTGCTCACAACAATGCATCACAGATATGGATACTTGAAGTGACACAGTGCTGCAAGATACAGCAATGGCCTACTGTACTGTACTACTATATACTGGTGGTCACCAAAATGCTGCACAGTACTACTATATACTGCTCACAACAATGCAACACAGAGCTGCAAGATACAGCAATGGCCTACTGTACTGTACTACTATATACTGGTGGTCACAAATATGCTGCACTGTACTACTATATACTGCTCACAACAATGCAGCACAGATATGGATACTTGAAGTGACACGGAGCTGCAAGATACAGCAATGGCCTACTGTACTGTACTACTATATACTGGTGGTCACCAAAATGTTGCACTGTAATACTATATACTGCTCACAACAATGCAGCACAGATATGGATACTTGAAGTGACACAGAGCTGCAAGATACAGCAATGGCCTACTGTACTGTACTACTATATACTTGTGGTCACTAAAATGCTGCACTGTACTACTATTTACTGCTCACAATAATGCAGCACAGATACGGATACTTGAAGTGACACGGAGCTGCAAGATACAGCAATGGCCTACTGTACTGTACTACTAAATACTGGTGGTCACCAAAATGCTGCACTGTACTACTATATACTGCTCACAATAATGCAGCACAGATATGGATACTAGAAGTGACACAGAGCTGCAAGATACAGCAATGGCCTACTGTACTGTACTATTATATACTGGTGGTCACCAAAATGCTGCACAGTACTACTATATAATGCTCACAATAATGCAGCACAGATATGGATACTTGAAGTGACACGGAGCTGGAAGATACAGCAATGGCCTACTGTACTGTACTACTATATACTGGTGGTCACCAAAATGCTGCACTGTACTACTATATACTGCTCACAACAATGCAGCACAGATATGGATACTTGAAGTGACAGAGCTGCAAGATACAGCAATGGCCTACCGTACTGTACTACTATATACTGGTGGTCACCAAAATGCTGCACTGTACTTCTATATACTGCTCACAACAATGCAGCACAGATATGGATACTTGAAGTGACACGGAGCTGCAAGTTACAGAAATGGCCTACTGTACTGTACTACTATATACTGGCGGTCACCAAAATGCTGCACTGCACTACTATATACTGCTCACAACAATGCAGCACAGATATGGATACTTGAAGTGACACAGAGCTGCAAGATACAGCAATGGCCTACTGTACTGTACTACTATATACTGATGGTCACCAAAATGCTGCACTGTACTTCTATATACTGCTCACAACAATGCAGCACAGGTATGGATACTAGAAGTGACACAGAGCTGCAAGATACAGCAATGGCCTATTGTACTGTACTACTATATACTGGTGGTCACCAAAATGCTGCACAGTACTACTATATACTGCTCACAACAATGCAACACAGAGCTTTAAGATACAGCAATGGCCTACTGTACTGTACTACTATATACTGGTGGTCACCAAAATGCTGCACTGTACTACTATATACTGCTCACAAAAATGCAGCACAGATATGGATACTTGAAGTGACACAGAGCTGCAAGATAAAGCAATGGCCTACTGTACTACTATATATTAGTGGTCACCAAAATGCTGCACAGTACTACTATATACTGCTCACAACAATGCAGCACAGATATGGATACTTGACGTTACACAGAGCTGCAAGATACAGCAATGGCCTACTGTACTGGACTACTATATACTGGTGGTCACCAAAATGCTGCACTGTACTACTATATACTGCTCACAACAATGCAGCACAGATATGGATACTTGAAGTGACACAGAGCTGCAAGATACAGCAATGGCCTACTGTACTGTACTACTATATACTGGTGGTCACCAAAATGCTGCACAGTACTACTATATACTGCTCACAACAATGCAACACAGAGCTTTAAGATACAGCAATGGCCTACTGTACTGTACTACTATATACTGGTGGTCACCAAAATGCTGCACTGTACTACTATATACTGCTCACAAAAATGCAGCACAGATATGGATACTTGAAGTGACACAGAGCTGCAAGATAAAGCAATGGCCTACTGTACTGTACTACTATATACTGGTGGTCACCAAAATGCTGCACTATACTACTATATACTGCTCACAACAATGCAGCACAGATATGGATACTTGAAGTGACACAGAGCTGCAAGATACAGCAATGGCCTACTGTACTGTACTACTATATACTGGTGGTCACCAAAATGCTGCACTGCACTACTATTTACTGCTCACAATAATGCAGCACAGATATGGATACTTGAAGTGACACGGAGCTGCAAGATACAGCAATGGCCTATTGTACTGTACTACTAAATACTGGTGGTCACCAAAATGCTGCACTGTACTACTATATTCTGCTCACAACAATGCAGCACAGATATGGATACTAGACGTGACACAGAGCTGGAAGATACAGCAATGGCCTACTGTACTGTATTACTATATACTGGTGGTCACAAAAATGCTGCACTGTACTACTATATACTGCTCACAACAATGCAGCACGGATATGGATACTTGAAGTGACACAGAGCTGCAAGATACAGCAATGGCCTACTGTTCTGTACTACTATATACTGGTGGTCACCAAAATGCTGCACTGTACTACTATAAACTGCTCACAACAATGCAACACAGATATGGATACTTGAAGTGACACGCAGCTGCAAGTTACAGCAATGGCCTACTGTACTGTACTACTATATACTGGTGGTCTCCAAAATGCTGCACTGTACTACTATATAGTATATACTGGTCACACAACAATGCAGCAGATATTGAGCACTGATCAGGATACTAGAACTGAGTCTGACACGGAGCTGCAAGATACAGCAATGGCCTACTGTACTGTACTACTATAATATACTGGTGGTCACCACAATGCAGTAGACTGAGCACAGATATTGAGCTTTTCAGGCAGAGAACGTAGCCACAATCTACAATGCACAAGTGAAAATGGCGGCGACGCGCGGTTCTTTGTATGGAAAACGAATCTCGCGAGAATCCGACAGCAGGATGATGACGTTAGGCCTCGTTTGGGTTAACCGAGCAAGGCGGGAAGATCCGAGGCTGCCTCGGACCCGTGTAAAACACGTGAAGTTCGGGGGGGTTCGGATCTCGACGAACCTAACCCGCTCATCTCTAATATATATATATATATATATATATATATATAGCTTCAAGTAGATAGCGGCACTCTGGGATAGCAGTAAAAAATGTGCTTTTTTTATTAAACATCACATCAATGTTTCGGGGTTTTACCCCCTTCATCAGGATGACCACACAGTGTAAAAACAAACATATTTATACATTACCAGCAGTGCCCCCCCGGTCCATGGAGCCTCCCCCTCGCCATTGTGAGCGCCAAATGCCGCACCTCCGGTCACCGCTACTTCCGTATCCGGAAGTGACGTCACCCGCATCCCCGTGTGGCAATGGGGCAAGCTCCCGGAATCATCACCATGACAACCCAGTACACATCCTGCAAAAACAGCACAAACATAGATTTTTAAAGGCCCATATAGACGGGCCGATGCAGGGAGAGATGTGTGCTGAGCGAACCGCTCAGCACACATCTCTCCCGCCGCTCAGCACAGCGCGATCTGTGCTGAGCGTGCGGGGGGAGACGGGGGGCTGCTCACTTCACCCAGCGGGTGAAGTGAGCGACCCGCTAGATTGGCCTGCACGGCAGGCCAATCTAGCAGCAGCGATAGCTATGCGCGGGGCTGCGCATCGCTATCGCTGTAAGGGGTACACACGGAGCGATCAGGCTTATATTCTAAGCAATCTAGTCAGATTGCTTAGAATATCGCTCCGTGAGTACCCCCCTTAAGAGATGCTGTATTCCCAGCACCAAGAATGTGAAGGTAATCATGAACAGTGTATCTCATGCTACATTCAGACCGCAAATGCTGGATCCTACCCGGTAAGACAAACGTGTACTTACCGGGTGGGATCCGGCATTTGCGCTCCGCTGCTGGCTTTCCGACCCGGCAATATACAGGGTCGGTTGCCATAGCAGCGGAGGGAGCAGCAGCAGCAGGGGCGGGGGTGGAGGCGGCGCCGGGAGATGAGCTCATCTCCTGCGCCGCCTCTGCCTATGCTGTGAATGGGAACCGTGTCGCATCGACACGGCTCCCATTCACACAGCACCTGACCCGGTAATCATCCCGGGTAAAACCCTTCTTTTTTACCGGGTTCAATTACCGGGTCAGGCGACCCGCTAAATCGTGAAAGGACCTTTCACATCGCACATTGACCCGGTTCGACACGGCAATATGCCGTGTCGATACCGGGTTATTTGTGCGATGTGAAAGGGGCATCAGTGTCCATTATGATGAAATTAATTACACAATACCTCACAAACAAATATTTTACAGTGAACTATTAGACATATTTAAAAACATGCAATATAATAAGAGACTAATATTACAATCCAGATATTGCAACCCATATATATGTGTGTCACCACGAATATCCTATATACATTTCAACTATTCAGTCAGATATATAAATCCCTACCAAGACCTGCATATATATAATTATTCTAAAATGCACAGACCAATGTAGGTCAATGTACCTCAATCTCCTATTGTGGTCACTCTCCATCAATTGTGTTTAGAGAAAACAGTTTAACCCCATAGACTCATTAAGTCCCTTAGGTACCATAGCATCAAGTCTATGGCCAATATTTACTAAGAATTCGAGTTTGTCCGTTTTGTGTTTTTTTTTCTAAGTCCCAATCCGGGAATTCACTAAGCACCAATCTCGGCAGTGTTTGGACTATTCGTAATGGTTTGATTTGCAAAGTTCTGAAATACGAATGAATAGCCCATCGGTCAAACGCGGCTGATATTTCATACAATACGGGCATTCACTATTCATTCGTATTTGGGTGTTAGTTTCTGAGTGCTCAAGTGCGGGTCTGTTTTTTTTCGATTTGTTTAAAAAAGCAGCAAAAAAATAGACCTGCTTTTTCCAGTCGAGTTTGGATAACCATGCTCGGATCAGTGAGATCTGTGCATGTTTATCTATGGGAAAGGGTCTGTTTAGTGTAAAAACTGGAAAAAAAAATTGCGTGGGGTCCCCCCTCCTAAGCATAACCAGCCTCGGGCTCTTTGAGCCGGTCCTGGTTGAAAAAATATGGGGGGGAAAATGACAGGGGCGGCGGATGGGGGGCTGATAGCCTTGTGAAAAAATGTGAATATTGTTTTTAGTAGCAGTACTACAAGTCCCAGCAAGCCTCCCCCGCAAGCTGGTACTTGGAGAACCACAAGTACCAGCATGCGGTGGAAAACCGGGCCCGCTGGTACCTGTAGTAGTACTACTACTAAAAAAATACCCCCCAAAAAAACAGGACACACACACCGTGAAAGTATAAGTTTATTACATACATGCACACCTCCATACATACATACTTACCTATGTTCCCACAAGGCTCGGTCCTCTTCTCCATGTAGAATCCTCGGGGTACCTGTGAAAAAAATTATACTCACATAATCCAGTGTAGAATCAGACCTTTGTTTAATCCCCGTACTTGGCAAACTAATAAAACGGAAACCCGACCACGCACTGAAAGGGGTCCCATATTTACACATGGGGCTCCTTTCCCCGACTGCCAGGACCCCCCCTGACTCCTGTCAAAGAGGGTCCCTTCAGCCAATCAGGGAGCGCCATGTCATGGCACTCTCCTGATTGGCTGTGTGCTCCTGTAGTGTCTGTCAGGCAGCACACGGCACAGATACAATGTAGCGCCTATGCGCTCCATTGTAGCCAATGGTGGGAACTTTGCGGTCAGCGGTGAGGTTACTTTCGGTCAACCGCTGACCGCAAAGTTCCCAACATTGGCTACAATCCACAGGGATACCAATATGTAGGTCAGACAAAAAGGAAGGCAAAAATCAGGTTTGCTGAACATATCTACAACGTAATAAAAGGATTAAAAACGCACAGTTTGTCGAATCATTTTTTGGAGAAACATGATAAGGACCCAATGGGGCTAACATTTCTGCCGATTCAAAAAATAAAAAAGGATTGGAGAGGTGGAGATATCACTACAACACTGAAGAAAAAAGAAAGCAGATGGATATTCGAGTTAAAAACATTATACCCGAAAGGACACAATATAGACATCGAGCTCAATGTTTTTTTTATAAATATCGTTTTTTTATAAATACCTTTTTTTATAAATATCTTTATATTCCCACAAATCAACTGACTTAAGAAGAGAATATAGTGGCACCTGTATATATAGTTTTTTATCTATTTTTGTCTAATACAAGCAGTTTATAGAAAAATTAAATTTGGCCCATTGAAATCAATGTGGTATTTTAAGCCATGCGGTTCCCGCATTTTTATATCACTTCCGAACCGGAAGTGACCGGAAGTGAC
This sequence comes from Pseudophryne corroboree, assembly GCF_028390025.1. Taxonomy (NCBI): domain Eukaryota; kingdom Metazoa; phylum Chordata; class Amphibia; order Anura; family Myobatrachidae; genus Pseudophryne; species Pseudophryne corroboree. The sequence goes on from NC_086453.1 coordinate 33,561,826, forward strand.
GTGTTTTCCGTTTTTGTGAATAATAAAGTTTTAGATATAAAAAGGACTCATTTTAACTACATATCCAACCTTGACAAAGTGCTAGAAACAGCACGAAACGCGTTGGTGGATAGCGGTATTACAAGGACATTCTGCCGCCTAGGAGATCGGACGCCGCCGAGTGACGTCACCCGCCAAACCCCGCCACACTCCGCTTCCCCGCTGGACGCAGCGGTGGAGGATAAGACCATACAAGCCACGGACAGCTATCTATACCATCAGGCTGAGGAATCCCGTGGACTGAGAGTGAGGTAGGGAAAGTTAGATCTCTTATGGACTGTGCGATACCGCAAACAAAGCTCTTAAAAAGGGCTGTAAACATATGCTAACAAAACTTATTTTTTACAGGTGCCACATAGTTTTTAGTAGCTTTTCCAAGCGCTCATTAATTTTTTTACCATTATCTATTGACTTATCTGAGCAGCTATAGTAATACAAGCGCATGAAACATTATATTTTCAGTACCGGAATGATTGTAAATGTGATTTAAGGTAATTTCCTGCCTGCGATCAGCAGGTTCCTTGAGGGAAGCCGTATCCTGAGAAGGCAGTGCCACCTTTTTGGACAAACGTGTCAGCGCCTTGTCAAATTTTGGCGAAGATTCCCAGCGTATCCTATCAGTTTGTGGAAAAGGATACGCCATGAGAATCCTTTTAGGAACTTGTGGTCTCCTATCTGGAGATTCCCAAGCCTTTTCGCACAAGTCACTTAATTCAAATGAGGATGGAAAAGTGACTTCAGGCTTTTTCCCTTTATACATGTGTACCCTCGTGTCAGGGACAGGGGGTTCCTCAGTAATATGCAAAACCTCTTTAATGGCAATAATCATGTACCGTATACCCTTAGCCACCTTTGGCTGTAATTTTGCATCTTCATAGTCGACACTAGAGTCAGTATCTGTGTCGGTATCTGTGTCATCGATCTGGGATATGGTGCGCTTCTGAGACCCCGAAGGACCTGGCGCCCCAGGGACAGGCATGGACTGGCTACCTGACTGATCCCTAGCCTCTGCTTTGTCTAATCTTTTATGTAATAGATTGACATTTGCATTCAAGACATTCAGCATATCCACCCATTCTGGTGTCGGCGTTGCCGACGGCGACCTGACATTCAAGCACTCCCCCTCCACATTAAGCGAGCCTTCCTCGTCAAACATGTCAACACACGCGTACCGACACACTTCACACACACACACACACACACACACGCACGCACGCACGCACGCACGCACACACACACACACACACGGAACCCCTTTCCTGAAGACAGTATCCCTGTCAAGGCCCTTTGGAGAGACAGAGAGAGAGTATGCCAGCACACACCCCAGCGCAATAACCCTGGAGACCAACACAAAATGTTTTTCCCCAGCAGCGCTGTATAATATGAAAACCGCCAATTATGTGCCCCCCCCCCCCTCCCCTCTCTTTTAAGCACCCTTTCACCGTGTGTAAGCAGGGGAGAGTCCGGGGAGCTTCCTCTCAGCAGTGCTGTGGAGAGAAAATGGCGCTGGTGAGTGCTGAGGGAGAAGCCCCGCCCCCTCGGCGGCGGGCTTTTGTCCCGCTCAAACTTAGTAAAATATGGTGGGGGCTCTTTTATATACATGTACAGAGCCCACCTGTACATGTATATAGTCTTTTTGCCATGCAGAGGTTTAAATTGCCGCCCAGGGCACCCCCCCCCCTCCCTTCCCGGCGCCCTGCACCCTTACAGTGAATGGAGTATGTGAGGTGTATGGGAGCAATGACACACAGCTGCAGTGCTGTGCATTACCTCAGTGAAGCTGAAAGCTTCTGCCGCCTGACGACTTCTGTCTTCTGTACTTCAGCTCTGTGAGAACGGCGGCGCGGCTCCGGGGGTGGACGCCCAGTAAGAACCTGCGTTCACCCCCTCTGGAGCTAATGGTGTCCAGTAGCCGAGGAAGCAGAGCCTATCTTTGACAAGAAGTCTGCTCCTCTCTCCTCAGTACCTCGGTGCAGAGAGCCTGTTGCCAGCAGTGCTCCCTGTGAAAAAGTAGTAAAAGGTAGAAAGAAAAAAATCCAAACAAAAATGCTTCTAGGTAGAGAACTCTGGAGAGCTCTCTGCAGTGCACCCATCTTGCTCTGGGCACAGTGTAAAACTGAGGTCTGGAGGAGGGTCATAGAGGGAGGAGCCAGTGTCCACCCAGAATCCAAAGCTTTCTTAAAGTGCCCTATCTCCTGCGGAGCCCGTCTATTCCCCATGGTCCTTACGGAGTCCCAGCATCCTCAAGGACGTTAGAGAAAGAGGGATATATAGGGATAACAGTATAATATACAATAATGTGATAATATAGTATAGTCCATAGAATGGATAAAGTAAGCAGGTTTTTAGAAGGGACATATAATTTATTATATATATATATATATATATATCTCCAGATTTCGCAAGAGACATGGGCATACGATGAAAGTTTTTTTTGTATATATATTTAATAGAAGCTAACCACTAAGTTATGATAATTGTTTTATTCAATCTTGATTAGTATATAAAAATAAAAAGATGGTTAAAAATACACACCAATCTCTAAATATAAAGAAATAATTCATGGATAAGCGTCACTATTTATATGTAGCTATATTCCAAACAACTCCTGTGTTTGGGATATTTAAAGAGACATACATTTATATAACATAAAGACATCCAGGGACAATAGATGGAGAAGCATGTTGGCAACGAGAAGATTTTTCCAAGAGAACACATATAGATGTTAATAGAATGTCGACATTATATATTGTCAGAGCCGGCCATAGGCATAGGCAAAATAGGCAATTGCCTAGGGCATTTGATATGCCATGGGGCAGCAACAGCTTCTGCTGATTAAAATGATATGTGGCATGCCTATATTCTGTTTGTAGCATTTCATATGCAGATACAGCCACAGTCTCACACAGTATATAGGCATGCTGCATATCATTTTAATCAGCAGAAGCTGTTTGTGCATCCTAGCCACATAGCAATGCAAATAAGATGCATTTTCATTAAAAACATGTGCCCATCGTTAGCACTGAGGCACGATTTATGAGGACACATCTGTATCCTAACAGAAGCAGAGGTCACAGTGCTAGTGGCAGTGTGAGTGCTGTGTGCATGTGAGTGGGTTGGTTGTGCAGTAGTGTTCGGAATATGTGTAAGGAGCATTATGTGTGTTATGTAAAAATGCATTAAAAATGTGCAACATATGTGTAAGGGGCACTATGTGTGTCATTATGTGTATAAGGGCATTAATAATGTGCGGCATATGTGTATCCGGGTACTACTGTATGTGTGTCATTATGTGTATAGGGGCATTAATAATGTGCAGCAAATGTCTAGGGGGCACTATGTGTGTCATTATGTGTATAAGGGCATTAATAATGTGCAGCATATGTGTAAGGGACATTATGTGTAAAAGGGCATTAATAAAGGTTGTCATAATGTGTAAGGCGCATTATGTTTATAAGGACATTAATAATATGTCTCATATGTGTAAGGGACATTACTGTGTGGCATTATGTGTATAAGGTGCTCTACTATGTGGCATTGCATATGGAAAGGGCACTACTGTGTTGGCTAATGTAAATAAAGAGCAATAGGGTGTGGTGTAATGTGAATAAGGAGCAATTCAGTATGATGTAATGTGAATAAGGGGCTCTACTGTGAGGATTAACGTTTATAATGTAAAGTGATACTTCTGTGGGATGTAATATGAATTATGGACACTATCACGTGATCAAATGTGAATAAAGTTGCAGTACTGTGTGGCGTAATTGGAATTGGGGTTACTATTGTGTGGCCATGCCCCTTGCCAGCAAAAACACACCCCTTTTTGGGCTGTGTGCCAAATGTGCGAACTGTTCCTATTTAAAATATAGGGGGTACAAACACCAAAATAAGGACTGCTATAGGTGAGGGATGATGGTGCTGAGAAAGAGGTGCAAGGTCAGAGGCGGAAACAGCGGTGGTGCTAGGGGGCACCAGCCAAAATCTTGCCTAGGGCATCATATTGGTTAGGGCCGGCTCTGTATATTGTTAAGCTCTATGTTCTCATTTAAGCCCAAAGGCTCCAAAGTCTTTAGGCGAAAAATCCAGAAAGCTTCTTTTCTGCATAAAGCGTTGAATCTGTCACCTCCTCTTTCTGTTGATTTTATCTGTTCAAGTGCTTTTAGTCGGACATCGGAGACACTACCTTGCCTACACTTATTTGTGTGTGTCGCGACACACTGTGTATGATATTTTTATTTACGATGTTTCTTCGATGTTCGAGAAAGCGCACCTTTAATTTTCTAATAGTTCGACCAACATACTGGTACCCACACCCACATTCTATGAGGTAAACCACATATGTAGATTCACAATTTAGGAGCCCTCTATAGCGAAAGATTCGCCTGTAACCCTAGATTTAAAGGTATTACTGCATGAATTTACATTCATGCATGTAAGGCACCTGGCTTTACCACACCTGAAAAAACCCTTTGGTCTTTCGCTCATAATATCCAGGGGATTAATATTCATCTCTGTTCTCATTTCTCTATTACCTCTTCTCATAGAGTGACCTTTTTTCCTATCATTATTGAACATACTCCACTAATTGATTGTGGAACATGGGCCCTCTTTCCGAGTTGATCGCTCGCTACGGATTTTCGCAGTGCAGCAATCATGGCAGAATGGGGCTAATCTGCGCATGCGTATGCACCGCAATGCGCACGCGCGTCATACGGGTACAACAAGCTACGTGGTTTTGCACAGGTTCTAGCGACGCTTTGAGTCACAATGCCAAACGCAGGGAAATTGACAGGAAGTGGGAGTTTCTGGGTGGCAACTGACCGTTTTCTGGGAGTGTTTGGAAAAATGCAGGCGTGGCCGGGCGTTTGCTGGGCGGGTATATGACATCATTACCGCATCACCCGTCGCAGCAATCATCGCACTGAATAAGTAACTACAGGGCTGGTCTTGTTCTGCAGAAAATGTGTTTGCAGGCGCTCTGCTGCACAGGCGTTCGCACTCCTGCTATGCTAAAATACACTCCCCCGTAGGCGACGACTATGCATTTGCACGGCTGCTAAAATTAGCTAGCGAGCGATCAACTCAGAATGAGGGCCATGGTCTGCAACAATATATTTTGCCACAAATAAAGATAAAAATAAATATAAAAATGAAATTAAAATTAAAATAAGAGGTAAGGTCAATGCACATATTAGCAAGCCAAAATGTTCATATCCTCTTAAAAAAGAGGAGAGTGGTCCGATCGGGGAGAAATATGTTTTAAAATATGTAAAGTTCTTACTTCTTGGTTCACCCCTTTGAAGGGGCAGTAACCAGCTGGAAGTCCGTGCTGTGTAGAGTGTTTCTCTCCGGGTTTTTATTTCTTCTGGGATGGTCAGTAAATCTTCTTCTTTCCCGGGAGCGGCGGTGTTGCACACAGGCGCCTGTGTGTCCAGAGTCCTGTAAAGAGAGTGCCGGCTTCTACGAATATCACAAATTAAATAGGAACATTATATCTCACGCTCCTCTGTCCATCATAAGCCTGACACCCTTTCCTGCAGTGAGACATCACCTGAGATGATGATGGTCAGTATGCAGGGGCGCTCTCATAGTAACCTGCCAAAAGTCACCTTCAGATTCCTCATACAGTGTTATTTTCCTACCAGTTCTATTGAATGTATCTCAATTCTTTCATACAGGATCACAAGAAAAGTTCACTTTTACCAGAGGCTGTGAAAAAAGGAGTATTTGTGGAAAATCAGGAACTGTTACTACAAATGATGTAATGTACAGACTAAGCACCACCTGCTGTGACTCAGACCAGTGTACACCTCCTGCTCCCACTTGTAAGTATTCCCAGTGTACACAGTAACATACAGTATATATGCTCCTAATATTCAGTGGTTTGTAAACATTTGTTAACTGTATTTACATAAAATTCTGTATTTACATAAAATTCTTATCTGCAACACTTAGGGGTCTGTGGGCCTAATTCAGACCTGATCGCAGCAGCAAACATTTTCTCTAATGGGCAAAACCATGAGCACTGCAAGTGGGGCAGATGTAACATGTGCAGAGAGAGATTTGGGTGTGTTATATTGTTTCTATGCAGGGTATAAAACTGGCTGCTTTATTTTTACATTGCAATTTAGATTTCAGATTGAACAAACACCCCACCCAAATCTAACTCTCTATGCACATCTGCCCCACCTGCAGTGCACATGGTTTTGCCCAGTAGAGGAAAATGTTGCTGCTGCGATTAGATTTGAATTAGGCCCTGTGTACAATGACTAAAGGCCAGTACAAACGGAGGAGATGTGTGCTGAGCGAGGGGGGGGGGGGGGGGGGGGCAACACTAATTTCACCCCGCTGTGAATTGAGAAATGTGGTAGATTGTGCCAGTGATAGCGACGCGCGGGCCCGTGCAACGCTATCTATCGCTGTAGGGCATACGCACGGAGAGATCCGTGCTTAACATCTAAGAAATCTAGTCAGATTGCTTAAACACGGATCTCTCTGTGTGTACCCCCCTTTAGGGGTAAATTTACTATCATTCCTGTGCATTTGAGTTGGCATTCCCAGGCGTGAAATGCATCTCGGTAATTTGCTAAGAAGACACAGCAGTGTTTGCTCAAATACACATGAAAAACGCAGTAGAACAGCCATGTGCGAATAAATAAATAAATAAACCAACACAACACAGAAATTTACCAACATCCGTTTCTGCAAACACAACCGTGTTTCAGCTCAAAATGAACTTTTCAAATAGAAGTGCTCTTAAGCAGAAACATGCATGGATCCATGCGGTGATTCCATGTGTAACTGTATAAGAAAGTGTTAAAAAAAAAACTGCGTGGAGTCCCCCCTCCTAAGCATAATTATAATGAGACGGTCCTGGTTCTAAAATACCAGGGAAAAATTGCGTGAGGTCCCCCTGCATTTAAAGACCCTGAACGCAAAAGAAGAATGCATCCAGCGCCGGATCAACCAATCCGTGTTTGCTTAAAATTGGAAGGCTGCCACAGTAACTCGGGGGTTAAACCAGTTCCCCTGTAGAAAAATTCTATAAACCGCTATAAGCAAAATGAGTAGTGCCTTAACCAATTTTATAGCTCAAAAAGCCAACTTATGTATCAAAAATAACACTGTTTAATAGAATAAAAGACCCAAATCAATTTATATAGACACTCAACAGTAAAATATTATTGGATAGAGCAGTGTAAATATCACTAGAAATTATAAACAGCATATAAATGCATAAAGTGCCCTTCTGTTTGTGAAGCAAGAGGTCTGGTCTGTGTTCCTTAGTGCCCCAGTGGGTGCGCTGGTGGTATGAACAGTCCACAATACCTAAATGATGGACAATCAATAGTGAAAGGCACAGAATAATCCCTTTATGAAGCGCTTAAAATTCCTCTACATGAGCACTGAGTCCAGCATGCATATATTTGATGGCTGATATCCTAATGCAGTATATATAAAGTCTCATGCATTAGTAATATGCGACACAGTGTAGCCAATGGCTATAGCTATGCCGCTGAAGGATGAACCTGCCACATTAAACGGCTATACTTATGTTCTGCCGGCCATTGGAGCTGGCTGCAATGTATAGTCTCAGATATAAGGTCACTCAGATATATCACTGCTGCAGCTGCACTGGCTATGTCATGCTCTTGCTGTCACACACATATAGATTGTAACATATATGGCTGCTGTCTGATAAGTGTGTGTAAGCAGCTAATAGGAATAAAGTACAGGCAAAACTCACTGTATATGCCCTAGGTAAGTGTTGGAGCACAGAAAGAGGCTCCTGCACTGACCTGGGACTTCGGTCCCATGGTCCCATAGAAATCCATAGGTTACCTGTAAAAAAAAAATGTATATACAGTATACACACTCCCCCAATTCCAGTGTAGATCGGTCCATGTAGGATCCCAGAAGTTAAAAAATAGAGAAATGAAAAAACAGATCTAGCGGACACACACGGATTCCCTTTCCCGAATGATGGTGGTCTTTTTCGGGTGGCACTTGATATGCCGGCTGTCGTGATTTCAGCCAAGATTGCCTGTATTTTTAAAGTGCAAATCATCTGGTAAATGATTGCTGCTTTATAAATACGGGCAATCTCGGCTGAAATCCAGGACCTCCGCAAACTCGAACTCTATTACATTTCCCCAATGGTGTCTACATAATGACAAAAATACCAGACCCATCAATGCCTGATCTGTACACTGTGATAGATTTTCTTTTTCTTATAATATTATGGTGCCATATATGACAATCCTCACTGGTATTCAGATTATGTATATGGTAATCTATGGCTGAATATTAATAATGACTGCTGAAATGGAGCTTTCTTTCTTCTAGTACCACCTATCAGCAGTTCTGAGAATGGAATGTCCTGTCCATCCTGTTCTTCCCTTAACTCTTTGGATTGCATATCGAGTGGTGCAAAAGTAAAATGCACAAAAGATGAAGATTATTGTTTTTTAGAGTCCTCGCAAAAAACAGGTAATCCAATGTAAATATCTATATGGATCTTGGAAATGTGCAGTTATGTCCTCATACATTGATGCTTTCGATGTGTCAAATTGCTCCTCTTTGTGTGCAAAGTCCCATGCAATAAAAATAAATTGCTAGCATACACTGACCGCTCGCACTTATGATACTTGCACATCTTTGTGCGACTGTGTCAGAGTCTGTGTATAAAAAGGGCTTCAGTATGGATGTCTGCCGATTTTTCTCCCTTCAAGTCTAGTTGTGCTTCATCTGTGATTTTATACATGTACCAATTTCTGTGTGTGTAAATTCACTGTCTAGGATCTCTGGTAGCTGGAAACAATAGATAAACTCTGTGCAGTGAGCGCCCCAGGGGGCACCCCCCCAACTTTATGTATTTAGCATCTCTGGTACACTGTCAGCAGCTTTTCACTGCGTCTGAGATGCGACTAGGATGCAAAATTTACAAAACAAGCATCTCAGTTGTAGAGGACCTCTCGAGCCATATGGACTCTAGGTGTATGAGGACACATCTATACATTTCGTAGTCCCCAGCAGGGCCATAACTAGATGTGTACGGAGGGGGCATCGCACATAGCGCTGTAGGGTAGGGTGCGGTGAAAGCGGGACATCAATTATCTGTTTTAATTAATTTCACTTGCAGCTTCCCTCCCTTTTTGAAGCCCAGTAACTCCTGACCGCCCCTGTCTCCATCCCACACCTCTTCAATCGCTAATATCTATATAACATTCATGACATTGCAGACAAGTATGACATTGCGGACAAATGAAATGCGTTTTTCTCATCAGTATTCACAAGAAAGGACCAGATGGCAGGATTAACACACAATTGCAACAAAGATAATGTCTCACTGCTAAGTGCATATTTAAGTGAGGATGTAGTATGTGCCAGATTAAAAGAAATTAAGATTACTAAATCCCTTGGCCCCGACAAAATTCACCCAAGGGTTCTCATGGAGCTTCACTCCGAACTATCAAGACCGCTATTTTTGATCTTCAATGACTCGGAAGTAGTGCTAAAATTGAAAAAGGGAAGTAAAGCTGAACCAGGTAATTATAGACCAGTTAGTCTTACATCTATAGTGGGGAAAGTACTGGAAGGTATTCTAAAGGACAGTATACAGAAGTTCATTGAAGCCAATAAGGTTATTAATAGGAACCAACATGGATTTGTGAAGGACAGATCATGTCAAACAAACTTATTAGGCTTTTATGAAATGGTTAGTGTGAACCTTGAATAAGGTAAGGAGGTGGATGTAATCTTTTTAGCCTTTGTTAAAGCTTTCGACACAGTACCATACAAGAGAATTATCTATAACTTACAAGAAATAGGGCTAGGGAGCACAATATGCACTTGGGTCAGAAATGTATTAGATAATAGGGAGCAGTGCGTTGTGGTAAATGGAACTTTTTCAAATTGGACTGAAGTACTAAGTGGTGTGCCACAAGGGTCTGTACTTGGACCACTATTGTTCAACATCTTCATTAATGATCTAACAGTAGGTCTAGAGAGCATGGTGTCAATTTTTGCAGACGATACCAAATTGTGTAAGGTTATAAATACGGAGGGAGATGCTGAGTCTCTTCAGAACGACTTAGTCAAACTGGAAGCATGGGCAGCAAAATGGAGAATGAGATTCAACACAGACAAGAGTAAGGTAATGCACTGTGGGGGCAAGACTAAAAATAACATCCACATACACTAAATGGGGTAAAATTAGGGGATTCTGTACTTGAAAAATACGTAGGTGTTCACATAGATAGCAAACTAAGCAACAGTACCCAAAGCAGGATTGCAGCAAAGAAGTCTAACAAGGTATTAGCATGCATAAAGCGGGGAATTGACGCAAGGGATGAGAGTGTTATACTCCCATTATATAAATCCCTAGTGAGGCCACATCTTGAATACTGCGCACAATTTTGGGCACCATACTACAAGAAGGATATCCTGGAACTAGAAAAGGTTCAGAGGTGGGCGACCAAACTAATTAAGGGGATGGAGACCCTGGAATATGAGGAAAGGCTTCCAAGGCTGGGCATGTTTACACTGGAACAGAGGAGATTAAGAGGGAACATGATCAACATTTATAAATATATAAGGGGACAATACACAGAGCTAGCGGGGGACCTGTTTTTGGTAAGATCAACACAGAGACACGTGGACATCCGCTTAGGTTAGAGGAGAGGAGATTTCACACACAGAGACGTAAAGGTTTCTTCACAGTAAGGACAATACGTGTTTGGAATTCCCTGCCTGAGAGAGTAGTAATGGCGAACTCAGTCAACACTTTTAAGAATGGGCTAGATAAGTACCTAATGGATAAGGATATGCAGGGTTATGGTTCATAGTCATACACTATAGTTATTTAAAAAAAAATAAAAGAGGAATAAACACAATGGCCGATATTAGCAACAGATAAAATTAATCCTAAAAATTAATACAGAGTAGGAGACAACAAATAGGTTGAACCCGATGGACAAATTGTCTTTTTTCAACCTCAAAAACCATGTTACTATGAACATTACTTGATAGCTGTTTGTTATTCAGTCACATTGCCCTTTATTACATTTCAAGATGCTGACATACCCGGGATTCGAACCCATTGCCTATGGCATTGTAGTCAGACACTCTATTCATTGAGCTAGCTACCCTTGCATAGAAAGGTAGATAATTCTAAGATAGAGAATTCTAACTATTTGAAGCTTACCTTGTACTTTGTGAAAAAATGATCAGCATTGCGGCTGAGCAGATCTATATAGTGTGTGGCTGCGAGAGATTGAATGTGTGGCTGCACACTACATAGATCTGCTCAGCTGCAATGCTGATTATTTTTTTACAAAGTACAAGTTGCTTCTTATTGTTAGAAATGTCAGAGTTTTTAATGTAGGATCAAATAGTTCAATGAGTAGGGTATTTCACTGGAATGCAACAGGTTATAGGTTTGAATCCTGGTTATAGCAGTGTATTGAAATTAGAGATATGCACCAGACACTTTTCAGGTTTTGTTTTTGGGATCTGGATCTCCATTCGTGTTTTGGATCTGGATTGGCTTTTTGAAAAAACAGCCCAAATCACAGAATTTGTTTTTTGTTTTATTCCTACAGTATTAATAACCTCAATACCATTCATATCCAGTCATTTTAAGTCTATTCTGAACACCTCACACCTCATAATATTGTTTTTAGGCCAAAAGGTTGAACTGAGGTAGCTGGATGACTAAGCTAAGCAACAAAAGTGGGCGATACAAACACGTGCCCCATCTAGGAGTGGCACTGCAGTGGCAGACAGGATGGCAGTTTTAAAAACTAGGCCCCAAAGAGTACATAATGCAAAGAAAAAAAAGAGGTGCAAGGTGGAATTGTCCTTGGGCCCTCCCACCCACACTTATGTTGTTTAAACAGGACATGCACAGTTTACTAAACCCATCATTTCAGTGACAGATGGTCCCCCTGGAAAAAGCTTGGCAAGTTATCTGAATCATAGCTAGCTACAAACATACCACGTCCATATTTGATGACTTTTCACATTTTGAGAAGAGGCAAGAGGAAGAGGACAGTGAAGGTGAATAAAAATTAGAGAGGCATACGCAATCAGGAACAACACACAGCTCTTTCACCTCCACTCCTATATTGATGTGGAACAGAAAGGACTTTAACCAAGCAAATATGTAATTACCACATTACTGGACAAACAGAAAAACTAGGAGCCAAAGCCTCCAAATTTGTGTCCCCTTCTCCATTTTCAGGGATTACGATAATCTCAGATTTAATGTTGGGATGCAAATAAACTGGTGTACACCACAGGATCAAAATTGGATATTTTCCCCTCCACGGAGTCTGGAGACTTATTTTGTGAAAATCTCGTGGGTTTCTTTTTTTCCATTTTTAATTGCATTTTTACTTACATATTTTGTGGCAGATGCCTTATTTTTGTTTTTCACAGCTCCTAGATACACGCATGTGAGCATACCTGCAGCCCCTTAGATGTTTTACCAGCCCCTCCTGAGCCCCCACAGCAGCCCTGGATCGGGCAAGTTGAGTTCGGGTGGGTTCGGTCCAGTACTAATCAGGACTGTGCAGTGATTTTTTTGTTTTTGAGCCCCTGCCCTAGTGGAGCTTACCACTCTACAGTCGAAACTCATTTCAAACTACAAGTAGGAGGAAGCAATGCTAACCTCAGCCTGGTAAGCCAGACATCTTCCTGGCTGTAAGCCACCATGAGACTCCATTCTGGGCCTTATTCAGTAACTGTTTGTGCCTCATAGGAGTTCCTGGTCCATCTAGTGCTGCAGTGCAATGGAAAGCTGATGCAATGCAAGATCCATTATTCTAACACCACGAGGATTTGCGATAACCCTACTCAGCATTGTACAATTATTAAGGAGAAAACATTTACAAAATAAAGGAAAAGAACCCTGTACAACAATTGCGAATATTGTAAATAATCCCAAAATGTGGAACATAAATAAGAAATTAAAATTAAGGTTGACTAATTGGAGCCATTCATTTGAGTCCCTAACATGAAATCATTGAGAAAACTCTATCTCTAATGCTGGGTACACAGTGCACACTAGAAGATACAGGGTAAATCTTCTAGAGATAAGTGGGTTTAGACAGGGCACACTTGAAATTACATTGCAGACATATAGACATAGGTGTGTTTGGAAAATCTAGTTTTCTCCAGTAGTTGCCAGAGAAAATGAAGTAGGAGATGTTGCCATGTCACGTTCCAAGGGTTATAATTCTGTCTCTTCTGAGTCTGACTGACTTTGGCCACAAATGTGGTCTCTCCCCACTTTATTGGAAAACACTTTGTCAAACTTGGAATTTCCATTTCCGCCTTTGCAGCTATATGGTGATGTTGAAGCTTGTTTCATATTCTGCTCTAGGCTTTAGTTTAAACTTTACACCTAGGATCAAGTACAACAGCACCCCTGGAATTATATGGCAGTGCCTCTGGATTTACACAGCAGATAGGCAGCACTCCTGGACTTATACAGCAGATAGGCACCACCCCTGGATTTATACATCATAGGCAGCACCCCTGGAGAATTACACAGCAAAGCAGACAGGCAGCAGCAACCCTGGACTTAAACGGCAGTGGGGCAACACCCCTGCAATTATAAAAAGAAAAGAAAACGGCTGCGCTTGGGGTATTGCAAATGGGTAAGAAATATGGAGAGTTGACAAAAATAATCCATATAAAATTGTTTATTGTTATGTTTAATACATCAACGATAAATAAAAAATTAACACAATTAAAAGAATAAATATCTATACTCTGAAAACACTGTTGTATGGGCACACAGTATCAGTCTTAACTTGTATATAGCGTTCACCTGATTCAGGGTATAAAAATGATACTGTTTAAAATTGTAGCAGAAATGTAACTAAATAGTTACAATTTAGCTCTCCAAGATTTATTCACTGAGATGACTGGAGAAATAAAGCTTTTTTGATGTAAGAGTTATAAAAGCAGCAGAACTCTTCTCCAATAGTAAGAGAAGATGAGGGCCCAGCGGTCAGATGTATAATGGACAATATATAATATTACCTCTCCTGGGGGCTGGTATTACTGAGCGTCCTTGGTGGAGTCCTGTATAAAGCCCACAATGTGATGCTAAGGAGAGGAGTTCAATGTAGAAATAGTTATCCAAGCTTGCTCCTTTAATGTATGAGTCCCGGATAAGGATACAGGACAAATGCCTGTATATTCCCTTGGGCTGGTGGAAATCCTTTTATTGCCCTAAATGCGGGGAATCGTGTGGCTCATCTTCTCTTACTATTGGAGAAGAGTTCTGCTGCTTTTATAACTCTTACATCAAAAAAGCTTTATTTTTCCAGTCATCTCAGTGAATAAACCTTGGAGAGCTAAATTGTAACTATTTAGTTACATTTCTGCTACAATTTTATACAGTATCATTATTATACCCTGAATCAGGTGAACACTATATACAAGTTAAGACTGATACTGTGTGCCCATACAACAGTGTTTTCAGAGTATAGATATTTATTCTTTTAATTGTGTTCATTTTTATTTATCGTTGATGTATTAAACATAACAATAAACAATTTTATATAGATTATTTTTGTCAACTCTCCATATTTCATACCCATTTGCAATACCCCAAGCGCAGCCGTTTTCTTTTCTTTTTATAATTGCATTTTAAAGGCACACGCACAGTGTCATTGCATTTTGGTAGTTTATTCATTTAGGTGCTGTCAGCAGTTTGTTTGTGGTCTAGTTTTGGGCAACACCCCTGGACTGATAGGGCAGAGGGGCAGCACCTCATATAATGCAGCACACCTGGAATGGTGCGGCAGAAAAAGAGAAGACGTTCAAGATGGAATTGTCCTTCGGCCCTCCCAACCACCCTTATATTGTATAAACAGGACATGCACACTTTAACAAACCAATCATTTAAGCGACAGGGTCTGCCATACGACTGTGGCTGAAATGATTAGTTTGTTTGGGCCCCACCAAAAAAGAAGCAATTAATACCTCCTTGTACAAACTGTATCTACAGAGGGAAGATGTCATCCTCATCCCTATCCTCTGATTTTTCACCCCCTTCAGTGTTTACATCCTCATCCTCACAGAGAAATAATTCCACACCATTGAGGTATATTTTTTGGTGTTTTGCCCAGGCATGACAATGGACTTTTTCATCCCATGGCCAACATTTGTCTCCACTGGTGCCTTATTCAAACAAATCACATCACCATCAGAATCCTTATCGTCAACTTCCTCCTCAGCACCAGCTACGCCAATATCCTCCTCATCTTGGTGTACTTCTACAGTGACATCTCAATATTCACAACTGGACTGGCGGTGCTCTTCCCAGCACTTACATGATGAAGGAGTCTCCTTTTCCAATACAGTGTTGTGAAGGTCAGGCCTAGACATCACAACCACGGACACACTTGCACTCTCCTTGGGGATTTGTGATATCTATGAATGCACAGTTGTTTCCTGTGCTTTAACAAGCTTTATTTTTTATAAATTTTTGGAGAGGGAGGAGGGCTTCCATCTTCATGAGAAGCTGAACCACCAGTCATGAACATAGGCCAAGGCCTTAACCTTCCCTTGCTACTTTGCGTAATGAATGGCATATTGCCAATTTTTCTTTTATTCCTTTTTGCTGGTGGCAACAGCTTCAGCACTAGTACTAGGAAGTGGTTCCTGATATTTTAAAATTTTTCCCTCCAAATTTTTTTCCTGCATTTCACAGGACAGCACCCCTTTATTATTACAGCACACAGAACAGTGCCCCTTTATTTTTGCAGCAAACAGAACAGTGCCCATTTATTTTTACAGCACCCCTGTATTTTTACAGCATACAGGACAGGGCCACAGCATTCCTTTAGTTTTACAGCACCCCTATATTTTTACAGCATACAGGGCCACAGCGGTCAATTATTTTTACAGTACCTGACAGGGCCACAGCGTTTCTTTATTTTTACAGCACATTTATATTTTTACAGCAGACAGGACAGGGCCACAGCATCCCTTATTTTTACAGCACCCAACAGGGCTACAGCATTCCTTTATTTTTACAGCACCCCTATATTTTACAGCATACAGGACAGGGCCACAGAGTTCCTTTATTTTTACAGCACCCCTATATTTTTACAGCATACAGGAGAGGGCCACAGCATTCCTTTATTTTTACTGCACCCCTATATGTTTACAGCACACAGGACAGGGCCACAGCGCTTCTTTATTTTTACAGCACCTGACAGATCCACAGCATTCCTTTATTTTTACAGCACTCCTATATTTTTACAGCATACAGGACAGAGCCACAGTGTTCCTTTATTTTGACAGCACCCCTGTATTTTTACAGCATAGAGGACAGGGCCACAGCGTTCCTTTATTTTTACAACACCTCTATATTTTTACAGCACCCGACAGGGCCACAGTATTTCTTTATTTTTACTGCACATCTGTATTTTTGAAGCATACAGGACAGTGCCACAGTGTTCCTTTATTTTTACAGCACCCCTATATTTTTACAGCATACATGACAGGGCCACAGCGTTGCTTTATTTTTACAGCACCTGACAGGACCACAGCGTTCCTTTATTTTGACAGCACCCCTATATTTTTACAGCATACAGGACAGGGCTACAGCGTTCTTTTATTTTTACAGCCTTCGATAGGGCCACAGCATTCCTTTATTTTTACAGCACCCCTATATTTTTACAGCACACAGGGCAGTGCCCCTTTATTTTTACAGCAAACAGGGCAGCACCCCTAACAGCACACCTGTACAGCACAGGAGAGCATCACCCCTGTACAGCACACCTAACACTACAGTACACCACAGGACAGCACCCCTGTACAGCACAGGACACCCTAGGACAGCACCGCTGTACAGCATCCCAAACAGCACAGGATACCACCCCTGTACAGCACAGGACAGCATCACCCCTGTACAGCATCCCTAACAGCACAGGACAGCACCCCTAACAACACACAGGGCAGCACCCCTAAAGAGCACACACTGACCCCACCCAACGCCACCACCCACAGAGAGACAGAGGTCTGTCTCCCTCACTCTCTAAGTCCGGAGGAAAAATGGTGGCAACACACGGCTCCTTATGGAATCCAAAACCCGCTAGAATCCGACAGCTGGATGATGATGTTTTGCCTCATTCTGGGATCCGAGTCTGGCTGGAAGTCTCGAGCTCATCCTTAGTTAAACCTTCAATAAAAGAAAGCTGCGGTACATAATGAATGAATTCAATGGAGTATAAATAAGTCACGGAGTTTAGCAGGGGGGACTTCTGAGGAAACAGCCCCACCAAAGAGGCTGAGAAACGCGTCAAGCACCGCCTTTCACCTGACATCTGCAGACCACATCCTCAGCACTTTCCCGTCGGCTCCAGTCACCGCTCCCAGCGTGCACAGTAGCCGGCGCCTGCAGCGGGAGGAGAGACCTCATACCACATACCGATGGCTACTGTACATACAGAGGCTCCGGTAAGCTTGTCCACACAACAAACTGACATATGTCAGTGGACCCTGGCTGGACTCCCTAGACAGCTCAGTTTGCAATAAGTTGCCTCTTAAAAATGCTAGTCTATTGTCGGAGGTCTCCAATATCTGTTAAGATCTCCGGTGGCTGACACCTTCACCTGGGCTGTGTCAAATCCCTTTTTCTATCGTGGGAGCCCCAGAGATTCCCCCTTCAGACCAGAGAGGACTCTGTGTGGAGTGATGTATTACATGCTTTTATTCATCTTTTATATTGTGAGTGCGGTGTTGTAAATAAAAAAATCCTTTTATATAAAAGGTATTGCACTATTATCTTCTTTCTGTGTATCCACTACATATTGGCCCTCATTCCGAGTTGTTCGCTCGCAAGCTGCTTTTAGCAGCTTTGCACTCGCTAAGCCACCGCCTACTGGGAGTGAATCTTAGCATAGTAAATTTGCGAACGAAAGATTAGCAAAATTGCGAATAGACACTTCTTAGCAGTTTCTGAGTAGCTCCACACTTACTCTGCATCTGCGATCAGTTCAGTCAGTGTCGTTCCTGGTTTGACGTCACAAACACACCCAGCGTTCACCCAGACACTCCTACGTTTCTTCAGCCACTCCCGCGTTTTTCCCAGAAACGGTAGCGTTTTTTCGCACACACCCATAAAACGGCCAGTTTCCGCCCAGAAACACCCACTTCCTGTCAATCACATTACGATCACCAGAACGAAGAAAAAACCTCGTAATGCCGTGAGTAAAATACCTAACTGCATAGCAAATTTACTTGGCGCAGTCGCACTGCGGACATTGCGCATGCGCATTAGCGACTAATCGCTCCGTTGCAAGAAAAAAATACCGAGCGAACAACTCGGAATGACCGCCATTGCTTTAAAGCAGTGGACACAGGTTTTTGTTTTATCAGGTTTTTGTGAAAACCAGGGAAACATTCATAAATTGGCTATCCAGATCTGGGAAATTATCTGAGGATGGATTGATGATATGCTTTTAAACACTTCGTTATTATTTCATTATCGATTAGAATTATAAGAAGAAATCAAATGTCGTATGGATTGTCTACCCTTATTTAGGTAACCAGAGAGTGTCACGTGTGGTGATTCTCAGATTGGCGTATCTGGAGGATAGGTGCACTGGAGTTTTCACAACTGGGGTCAGCAAATTTCTCTAAATAATAATAATTAATAATAACATACCCATGCACTTTGTGTTCTGTATTTTCTTTCAGATGGAATTCATACCACTAACATTGCTGTCCGTGGATGTGCATCTAAAGGTTACTGTGACCTAGGGACCCGATATACTGAGCTTGGTAGCATCAAGGAAAAAGTGGAAGTTACATGCAGCAGAAGTGACATGAAAATATTTTCTGTCTTAACACTTCTTGGGTTTGCTACTGTTTCTCTTATGTATGGAATATTCTAAATGTTTATTACATTTGTAAATGATCTGGTTTACAGAGTCTAGAATAAATTTCCCAAAAAAGAAAAAAGGAAATAGAGGAGCTGAGACACTCTAATACTCAATTAAATTTTGCAAATTTGTGTAATTAAGTCTTGTGCATTTTATATACCTACAGTATAGAATGATGGCTTTTTTACTGGCTTAGGGGCTAATTCAGTTTGGATCACAGTGTACGATCCAACTTCAAAAAATGAGAAAAATATGCCTGTCAATCAGGCAGAGGCAGTCGCGGGGCAGGGGGTGGGCGGCAACGCTCCGTTTCCAGGGCGGAGATGGAGCGTTGTGGGGGTGGAGGCCGGCAAATATGGGGTGGTGCGGCACAAACGGGGCTTGGCGGGGGCGTGATCGCGGTGGCTGCGTGACATCACACACAGCCACTGCGATCGTAAACATGGCAGCGGGCCTCCTGTGTCGGTAGGAGGCATCTTTAATTTCTGCTAACAAGCAGAAATTGCGATACAATCGCAATTTCTGCTTGTTGAAGGGGGGGAGGTGGCGGTCAGCATGCTGGGTGCCCTTCCCTGCGATGGGCGGCCCCCTGCATAAGGAATGATGGACCTGCTAGGCTGCTGCAATCAGTAAGCAGGGGGAGAGAGGCACTCATATATAATGCAGTCAACCCTAATGTTATTTGGGGTTATATATATATATATTGATAAAGCTAAATTATTTATCTTACTTAAAACCCTTTAAGAGGTCTAAGAACACTGTACGCTATTGACGTATGGAGTACCGTAAGGGTACGCACGTTGCGTAACAATCGCTTAGCCGTAGTCGAGATGCTCAAGCGTTACGTTCGCTTACGGCCAAGAGATCGCAGGCAGGCACACTATTGGCTGCCGACTAACGTAATGATTTGCTATAGCGATGCGAACGCTCGAGACCACGAGGAGATCACCAGCGGCGCAGACGCTCACAATGTTAAACCTTTGTAACTATACCATAAAACAGTGTATTATGCAGTAAACCTTGGTGCAGAGATTGAGTGTAGATGCAACACCGTGTAACCTTATTAACTTAAAAGCTGTTCGAGCGTCACCGACGCTCTGAGAATACTTAACACTATAAGAAATACACAAATACCGTGCTTAGGGTCTAACGCCTAATATGAATGTTATACTTGAAAAAGAATAATACAATTACAAGTCATACACTACCATATAACATAGACTAACTAACCAGATAACTACACAGCAAATACAATACAATACAATTACGTTTTAAGGGAAAATGAAAGAAAAAGGAGAAGAGAGAGAGAGATATGGCCCATAATAACAAGAATGACAATATGATTGCGGAGAAAAACTTACGCACAAAGGGGAACGATCGCATGCGCCTCTGGACATCCAGCTCCCGATTATCAGCAATGAGAACCGTTGAAGAGTGAGCTGGATGTGATCGGCTTGTCTATTTATGCCCCACACACAATACAATTCAATGGTCCCTACAATCTCATTGTTCATTGGACACAGGAATTCCTCCTCGCATTATAACAAAAGGTCATAGGTTGATTCATACAGGTGGGCTGTGTCTACTTCCAACTGCTCAGGTGGGTGGGAAACTAGGTTTCCCGCCGCATGGATAAGTAAGTGCAAATAATAGTAAATGGACATAAACTTCTTATGTCCATAACTATTCGCACGAGCGATTAATCTGCTTCTAACCAACACTGGATTATTGCTAATTAAATACTCTTCCGATGGATACTAAACACCACTGTATTACTCCTGTCTGACCCTTCGTATCAAACAATGAGGGATCTCTCTGTCCATGAACATGCTATATTAACCAAACTTTCAGATTCTATCAAAGGGACCATAATCTACAAAATACATTATATAGTAAAAATATGTTATGAACGAGTCGCCCGCCAGACGCACACAAACTCTACCGTAAATGCGCATATCGTGCGCCTGCGGGTGCACGCGACTGCGAGTATGCGCACGCACGGGAGAGTGTACGCATGCGCAGTGAGGACACGTATGAGGTGCAAATATGGCAGTGTGCATCGTGATATTTTTCTGACTTTGACAGTCCACCCTTTGGCAGTCAACAATAACTGCCACTTCCTAAAACATTTCAAAAAGAGAAAAATATATGTCAAGTGTAAATACATTTCCATGGTTGGGTAGGGGAGGAGAGGAGAAGGTAGGAAAAGGGTATGACCTAGTGAGATAGCAGAAGCATGTGTGTATGAATCCGTGTTTGGGGGTCATGTATCATCGTGCCGTACGTGTTTTAAATCAAGCTTCGAGGTATTGCGAAGTATACATTTGAATTCCTTCTTATCCCGTGGTACGGGTCTGTGGATGGGCTGTCAAACTTTACCGAGCTCCTTTCGGCTGTGGTTGCAACAAAATGGGGGAGCACATTTTAGTTGATGGTACATGAATGGGGGAATATGTGATTGCTGATATCTGTGCCTGTATTCCCTATCGACTATGTGTGTAATTACCTGAAGGTTGTAGAGGTGAAGAAAAGACATAATTACGGTAAATGCAGTGGTATTCTATGTCAGGTTAATGAACATTTGTCGGTTGAAGTCTTGTTCGGTGTCTGTTGAATGCAGTCTTCTTTGTGCTTTTGCCAAAAGGCGTGTGGGCAAAAAGCTTGGTCAATGTCCATAGGCTTACAAAAGTGTTGGGCTAGCGTAATTTTAAAATTTCTAGGGAAACTGGGGGTCTATGGCATAGTTCATCAAATCTCTGTGTATAAGGTTGTCAAAACCTCTTCTTTAATCCATCAGTTGTCTGTATACAGGATCATCAAATTCCTCGTCCCTAGGAGAAACCGGAAAAACAGGTGAAAGAAACGGACCGTAGAAATCGCATTTTCATCACATCATTGTTTCTACAGTTGGGTCATAAATCAAATCCATTGGAATTACAGTTTCCTCACTCCTTAGACTCATTACCCTGGTACTACGTTTGCACTTCATTAAAGCCCGACCGCATCTAAATATCAAGCCAATCGATATGACAACACCTAAGATACATAGGAGAAACTTCCCTACATCCATTATGACTCCTTGAGCCCATTCTCCTAAACCAGAGAACCAATTTCGCGGGTTCAACCATGACACCCAACTAGTCAGCTCATTACTCACAGCAGCAAGGGTGAGATTGTGTCTCCTGCGAAATTCCCACTTCAATTGGAGAATATCGTCCATCTTTTGGTCTATGACCTCGACCGGGTCCTCGGTACTATTCGTTATATATGTGCAGCATTTCACGCCGTACTGCGTTGCCAGTGTGACACAATATCCACCTGTTACTGCCGTGAGATAATTGAGAACCATTCTATGCTGAACTAGTTCTGTTTTATAAGCTTGAAGTTCTCTTCCAGTATACCTAAACGTGTCATCATACATTTCTGTGATATTATCTAACAAATTTGCAAGCGCAGAGATGTATCTATAGTTCAGCACTCCTCTAGCGGTGCGAGTGATATCTAACGCGATTAGGAATTGAATCCCGGTGGATTCACTGATGAGGTCAGAGGCCGGATGCTCTGTTCTTTCTATCAGGTGCCGCTTAACGATGTGCTCGTAATGGGTGTGAGTATAAGGAGCTTGGGCACCACGGTGAATATCTTTCATTTTGGCATGTGATACAGTCATTACTTCAGGCAGTACTTTTCCAATATAACACAATCCTTCAGAGTTTGGGGCAAGCCACTTATACGCCTTCCTCCCGCATATGAAATATGCATCATCGGGGAGAACATATGGGACGGAGTAGGACATAACCATATTACACATCTTCCATGTGAAATCTCCTAACCCTAATTCTCCCATCTGTCTAGTACACGTATCAGTTTGTACGATATGTGCACAGTATCCTGGTGATACCTCTCCAACTCTCGTAATCCTACTTCCTAGGGTATACCTATATCGGAAAGATTTTTCTCTACTGGCTATGTGGCGTATAAGCTCTGTATCTGTAGGCATTCTATCTGCCCTATATGAAAAGGTCATGGTTTGGTTACTCCATGACACTTCCCAATTTCCCGGCTTTCGGGGATTGGTAATGTTAAAACATATTAGGGATCTATCCACATGATATTGGTGGAGCTTCAAACTAGGAGGACTGGAGATATTAAACCTCCTGTCCACCGGTCTCCCACCCTTTAGCTCAAGTACCTCCCCTATCGTTAAAGGAAATGGTACTAGTCCTGATTTGCTATGACCTTGAGGTACTTGAGAGCATACCCAACAATCTGTTTGATTTAACACACTACCCACTAAGGAGTGATAGTCACTCAAGGGATGCCGGTCCATGTGGATATTAAAACTGGATTGGCATTTCTTAATGCACCCATCCTCAACTACATTGTCACAGAGCCTACAGATACAGTTTTCTTCAGCTAACAATCCTTCACAATTCCTTCTATGGTCTATGTTATCGGATCGTTTTCTGATACTCGCCTTTACTTGTTGGTTAAGTTGTTCTTGGAAAACTACGCCTCCATCTTTGTCATCAGAACCCATTCCAGAACCTTTCTCGACCTCCATGGTACTCTCGCCGGAACAGACTGCTCTGGTCAACATCATGGTCAACAGGAAAATCCGGATCACAGTCTCTTGGGGCAAGTCCATCTTATAGGAGGAAACAAAGAAGAATGAGAAGGGGGGAGAAATAATTTGAGGGAGAGGGGATGGGAAGTGGAGAAAAACAATAAAAGGGAACAGGGAATCGACAACTGCTTTTAATCTTGTGATTTTCAATGCTCAAGTGCCGCCTCAGTCCTCCTGGAACAGACACTCCAGTGATACAACTTCCTCTACCGTCTGTTCCTTATCACGGGACCTCTCTGGATCAGCAACCTTCTTACAATGGGACGAATGAACCCAAGTCTCTCTCTCGGCAACCTTCAATGCTGTAGTGCTAGTTAGTAAGACTTGGTATGGTCCTTCCCATCTGTCAATAAGGCAACCTGAGCGTAGAAAATTCTGTATCATTACATAATCCCCAGGTTCAATGTCATGACAATTACTATCTGGCAAATCAGGAATCACTAACTTCAAATTATCATTTTGATTCCTTAGCTGTTTACTCATTTTAACCAGGTACTTTACAGTCACTTCATTGTTACACTTCAAATCATCCTGAGGGTTAATCATAACATGCGGTTGTCGACCAAACAAGATTTCAAAGGGAGACAGATTAAGAGGGGGCCTGGGAGTGGTTCTGATGCTGTACAGTACAATGGGTAAAGCTTCTGGCCATGTCAATCCTGTTTCCGTCATGACTTTGCTCAATTTATTTTTAATAGTGCTGTTCACTCTTTCCACCTTTGCACTCGCCTGTGGACGGTATGGAGTGTGCAGCTTGCTATCAATTCCCATCAACTTACACATTCCTTGAAAGACATCACCTGTAAAATGGGTACCCCTATCACTTTCAATTATTCTAGGGATACCATATCTACATACAAATTCCTGCACAATTTTCTTAGCAGTAAACATAGCGGTCTTTGTGGCCGCAAGAAATGCTTCGACCCAATTTGAGAATACATCTATACAAACAAGTACATATTTCAAATTTCGACAAGGGGGTAATTGGATAAAGTCAATCTGTATTACCTGAAAAGGTCCGCCTGTAGGTGGGATATGAGATGGTTCTGTTGGTATTGCCTTTCCGATATTCTTTCTCAAACAGGTAAGGCATGACATTGCTCTCTTACTCGCATGAGATGAAAATCCTGGGGCGCACCAATATGCTCTTACCAACTTGCACATTCCCTCCTTGCCCAGGTGAGTCAGCCCGTGAGCTGCCTCAGCTAAACATGGGAGATATGCTCTGGGGGCCACCGGTTAACCTTGTCCATCCGTCCAGAGTCCTGAGGACTCCTGGCCATATCCCTTTGCCTTCCAGACTGCCTTTTCCTGTGTGGAACACAAATTTTGCATCTCACACAACTTCTGTGTGTTGATGGTATTAAATACCATCAGTTGTGTGGTGTCTGTCTGTCTGGGGGTACCAGCTGCTAACTTAGCTGCTTCGTCTGCTCGGCTGTTACCAAGTGATACTGGGTCCTGGCTATAGGTGTGTGCTTTACACTTGATAACAGCCACTCTGTCGGGTTCCTGTATCGCTGTTAGAAGCCTTTTTATGTGAGCTGCATGCGCTACCGGTGTACCAGCTGCCGTCATGAAATTTCTGAGGCGCCATAGGGCTCCGAAATCATGGACTACCCCGAATGCGTATCTAGAGTCGGTGTAGATATTGGCTGATTTGCCCTTAGCCAATTCACATGCTCTGGTTAGGGCGACCAGTTCAGCAACCTGGGCTGAGTGAGGTGGGCCTAGCGGTTCTGCTTCTATGGTGCCTTGGTCATCTACGACTGCGTATCCAGTACACAAGTCTCCCGAGTCTGACTGTCTGTGACAACTACCGTCCGTGTAGAAAGTTAGATCTACATCTTCCAGTGGGTTGTCACTGATGTCAGGCCTTGCGGTAAAATTTTGGGTCAAATATTCCATACAATCATGTGTTTCCTCCTTTGTATTAAATCCTCCTTCCCCACCACTCTCATCCTCCATCCTTTGTGCCTGTCCAGGCACACCTGGGAGATATGTTGCAGGATTTAATGCACTGCATCTCCTTATGGTGATGTTTACGGGGGCCATTAGTGCCAATTCCCATCTTGTAAACCGTGCTGATGAGACGTGCCTGGTTTGGGCAGAATTTAGCAAGGCTGACACTGCATGTGGTGTATGAATTGTGAGGTTGTGACCTAGCACTACGTCTTCGCTTTTCGTTACTAGCAATGCTATCGCAGCAACGCTTCGCAAGCATGTGGGGAGGGATCGCGCTACCGTATCTAGCTGAGCGCTGTAGTATGCTACTGGCCTGCTGGTATCACCGTGCTTTTGGGTTAGGACGCCTGCCGCGCAACCAGCACTTTCTGTTCCGTACAGCTCAAAGGGTTTCCCATAGTCTGGCATACCTAATGCTGGTGCCTGCGTTAGGCACTGTTTAAGTCTCTCAAATGCCATCTCGGACTCGTCTGTATGCGAAATCCGATCAGGTTTGTTTGAGGAGACCATCTCCTGCAAAGGTAACGCTAGAATGGAAAACCCTGGGATCCAGTTACGGCAATACCCACACATTCCTAAAAACGTTCTGATCTGTTGCTGGGTTTGTGGCAGAGTCATGTCTCTAATTGCTTGAATTCTATCAGCGGTCAGGTGTCTCAGTCCTTGTGTTAGACAGTGTCCCAAATACTTTACTTTAGTTTGGCATAATTGTAACTTGTCTTTGGAAACCTTGTGTCCTGTCTCTGAAAGATGAAACAGGAGCTGTTTCGTATCCTTCAGGGATGCTTCCAATGAATCAGAACACAGTAGTAGATCATCCACGTACTGTATTAATACTGATCCACTCTCTGGTTGGAAAGACTGCAAACAATCATGCAAAGCCTGGGAAAATATACTTGGACTGTCTATGAAACCTTGTGGTAATCGAGTCCATGTGTATTGGACTCCTCTGTATGTAAATGCAAACAAATATTGGCTGTAGGGTGCAGAGGTACCGAAAAGAAAGCGGAGCAGAGGTCAATAACAGTGAAAAATTTCGCAGTGGGAGGGATTTGCATAAGGATGACAGCTGGATTTGGCACTACGGGGAACTGACTCTCAACTATTTTGTTAATCCCCCTTAGATCCTGCACTAGCCGGTAACCCCTCCCCCCACTCTTTTTCACAGGGAAGATGGGACTGTTGGCAGTGCTGGACGTTCTTACCAGAATGCCCTGTTGTAGCAAGCGCTCTATTACTGGGTAAACTCCTAACTCCACCTCTGGCTTCAGAGGGTACTGTGGGATTTTTGGAGCTATCCTACCATCTTTTACTTGCACAACTACCGGAGCTACGTTTGCCATTAATCCAGTGTCTTGTCCGTCTTTAGTCCACAGTGACTCTGGTATCTGGGATGTCATTTCTTCTACTTGGGATGGAGTCCTATTTGTCATAATGGTATGTGACATTAATTTTGATGGGGAGTCTAACATGTCTCGCACTTCCTGAGCGTGATTCTCAGGTATGTCCAAGAATACACCTTCAGGAGTACAATAAATGACGCACCCCATTTTACACAATAAGTCTCTTCCCATGAGATTAGTCGGTGCCGATGCAGCCAGCAAAAAGGAATGCTTGGTATGTAAAGGCCCTATTGTAATCTCGGCTGGTTTGCTAACAGGGTAATGCTGGACTACTCCCGTTACTCCCATGCTGGAATTGTCTTACCAGTGGTTCTCATGCCCACTGTCGAATTTATCACTGATTTGGCCGCCCCTGTATCTACAAGGAAGTTTAATGATTTACCAGCTACATTAATTGCAATTTCAGGTTCACTCCCAAGACTTGCAATCAATTTTACTGGCTGCAGATTACAGGTATGGCCACACCCCTATTGGGTATGGTGACCTCCCTGAATCCCGCTGGCAGCAACTACTTGTGAAGGGGTTAAATGGGAACTACCAGAGGCTTGCCAGTCTCTGTTCGGGGGATATCTTTTTGTTTCCCCTGCATGTGGCTCATAACTCCGTTTCTGCGGACCCTGCTCCCAATGTCGTGTGTCGTGTCGTTGTCTAGGGGGTTGATATGAGTTTTGTGCATATTTCACTCTACAATCTCGTGCCATGTGTCCCTGTCTATGACAAGAAAAACAAGTTACCACATTTGACTTACCCACAGGGTTTGGTGATTTATACAAAGGCTGCCTTGTGGTCAGGGCCTGTATACTTACGGCCATTAATTTATCACCTTGCGATTCCCTGTGTCTGGTGATATTCCGGTCGTGATCAATAGCAGCCTCTCTCAAAGTAGCCACCGACAGACCTCGCCAACATGGTTGCGTGGTCTGTACCCTTGTCTTTAATGTCTCTTTTAAACCATCCATTAGTACAGATACTGCTACTTCTCGATGGTTTATGTTTGTTTTAATGTCCTCTATACCTGTGTATTTTGCCATTTCTAATAATGCCCTGTGAAAATATTCTGCAGCAGTTTCTGACTCTTTTTGTTTAATGGAGAATATCTTGTTCCATTTAACTACCGCTGGGAAATACTCCTTTAACTGTAAGCTTATTCTTTTTACATTATCTTTGTTGTACACATCTGTAAGAGGTACATCCTGATCCAATCCACAGTCAGCTAAAAATTGAGCTGCGTCGACATTGGAGGGTAAACATGCCCTCAGCAATATCTGCCAGTCTTTGTTATTGGGCTCTAAAGTGTTCCCTAGGTCTTTGATGTATTTCTGGCTAGCAACTAAGTCTTTCCTAGGGTCAGGGAATTCAGACACTATGGTTCTTAATTCCATTCGGGAAAATGGGCTGTACATGGCAATGTTCCTAACAGGAGTGATTCCTGTGGTGTCAGTTTTCCCATTTGGCACTGCTATTACCCTAACAGGATTAAGTCTACTAACATCATTCTGTGTAGATTCTACAGCCTGTGGTGAAATGGTTTCAGCATAGTGTATGGTGCCGTACTTACCCGTTGATACGACCTCACCTATCCCTCCGCTAGGGGCTTTTGTTACTAATCTCGTGGGTGGAGCCGTGCCTACTGTTGTCTCTGCTATGGTGGCTGCTAGAGAGAGCGCTGATATTGTTGCCGATTCGTCCTCTTGATCACACTCCTGGGGAAAGTTCAAAACAGGGTACAACTTGCACGGGTTAATACTTGCATTAGTTAACTTATTAACATTTACACAGTTGCTAAGTGTTAGTTTGTTACACCCTAATGCGTCATTCTCCGCAACCAATTTCTCTCCTGATATGTATGGTGGCAGCGGGGCCGTGGCTATCAATTTCTTGATAGGATTAGATCCCGCCGCCAGAGCCAATCCTCTCTGTATTTCACCCTCCTGTTGCCATAACTGCAAATAATCATAATGTTGGATTCGTCTCTTTGTTGATTTAATGAGACATATCCTCCTCCTTAAATTTTGCAACACTTCTGGGCTAAAGCTACCTACTCTTGGGAATTTCTCCCCGTCATGTACTGTCATTCTCTCCCATTCATCACATAAAACCTCTGTATGTAAACCATATTTTTCACACATTACATACCTTGCCGACCCGACTGGTCGGTTCACTGAATCAACCCGAACCGAGGTTGATCGCCCCCTTCCAGAACAATTGGCCCCCATAACTTGCAGGTGTTGCTTTCACCACCTCTGACCTTCAATCAGGGTCTTCAGCGAACCCTTACAAAAACCAAAATGTTCACGATAGGCTGACGGTGGCGGTTTACCGAGTACCCCACTCACTCGCCCACGCCGACCAATATGACCTACACACTGCCTTAGCGCTGGCGTACTCGACCCAGGGCCCCTATGAACCTCTATTTACTGGAACATGCGAGGGATATCCGCAGAACACTTACTCTTTCCAGTAACTATTGGTTGTTGGACAATTCCTGAGTGACCAGCGAACTTCCCTTCAGAAAATAAAAAATTACACAAATCACGTCAGAATGTACAAATAGTTTTATGACCGGTTTCGTACACAAATGGTACTGGTCAGACTAACTAATGCACACAATTACGTGCGGTACAATCGTTTAGCACATAAGCAACTAATCTTATGTACTGAGCGACCAGTGGAATCGAAAATTTCGGCTGCAAATTCCTTCAGCCAGAGCTTTATTGGCCTATATGGGTTTTGCACCAACCCCCTGGGTTGTGCCCTTTTCTCTTATTTATAGCAGACTTCTTTGTCTGCTGTACCTGGACCTCCTGGTCTGTGCTTCAGTATGACCTCCTGGTCTACTATACTCTACTGCTCAAATTTTATATTTAACAAGGGATGCCTCCCTCGCCACCATGTACAACACTTACATGCATGTACCTCTGCGAGAACTCGACTTCTTGTGGTTCAACCTGGAAAATTGTATAAACTTATACAAAGCACTCACTCACCACATGTACACTTTTGTTTCTATTTCTATTTCTGCGCTGAAATTTTCTTTAGACCAGATGTGTTGTGAATTTGGAGAAGGATCTGTTAATCTAAATTTCGGACACTAAAATAGACTTGCGCTACTTACCACGTTGCCACCTTTTCGCCTGTTGAACTAACACTAGCGTGTGATTTGAGTAACGTGGGCGTACCCGGACGCTCCGTTGCGTAATATACGCTGCGTGCGTCGGCCTTTGAGTTGCGTACGCGAGTCTCACCCTTTGTTAGAGACACGTGTACGCAAAGCAAATATCCACCGCAACACACCTAACACGTTTATCAATGTAGATGATCCTCAATCGTCTACCGCGCACCACACCAATCTCTCCTTATACCTTAGGTAGAGTTGCGTGTGGGCTTTACACTTTATCCCTTAATATATTACTTTTACACTAACTATGAAATACGACAAATCTCTCTTAGCACGTGTTATCAATTATAAAATGGCAAACAGGAGAGTGATATGAGAATACACGAATGAAAAAAAAAGAAATGCAGATATGTGCGTGCGTACGCAAGACAGAAAATAAACAGTTTTAAAAGACACTAGCGTTTTGTTCTTACCTCCGGTTCCGGATTCCTTCAGCACCCTTTACTAAGCGAAGCAGACGCTTATCCAAACAGCACTACGAGGAATATGACCTCCCGCCCTTTGCTGCTGGATAATGTCTGCTGAAATTACCTAGCAGAGATATGTGAAGGACGGACGAGCCGCCAATTGATAAAGCTAAATTATTTATCTTACTTAAAACCCTTTAAGAGGTCTAAGAACACTGTACGCTATTGACGTATGGAGTACCGTAAGGGTACGCACGTTGCGTAACAATCGCTTAGCCGTAGTCGAGATGCTCAAGCGTTACGTTCGCTTACGGCCAAGAGATCGCAGGCAGGCACACTATTGGCTGCCGACTAACGTAATGATTTGCTATAGCGATGCGAACGCTCGAGACCACGAGGAGATCACCAGCGGCGCAGACGCTCACAATGTTAAACCTTTGTAACTATACCATAAAACAGTGTATTATGCAGTAAACCTTGGTGCAGAGATTGAGTGTAGATGCAACACCGTGTAACCTTATTAACTTAAAAGCTGTTCGAGCGTCACCGACGCTCTGAGAATACTTAACACTATAAGAAATACACAAATACCGTGCTTAGGGTCTAACGCCTAATATGAATGTTATACTTGAAAAAGAATAATACAATTACAAGTCATACACTACCATATAACATAGACTAACTAACCAGATAACTACACAGCAAATACAATACAATACAATTACGTTTTAAGGGAAAATGAAAGAAAAAGGAGAAGAGAGAGAGAGAGAGATATGGCCCATAATAACAAGAATGACAATATGATTGCGGAGAAAAACTTACGCACAAAGGGGAACGATCGCATGCGCCTCTGGACATCCAGCTCCCGATTATCAGCAATGAGAACCGTTGAAGAGTGAGCTGGATGTGATCGGCTTGTCTATTTATGCCCCACACACAATACAATTCAATGGTCCCTACAATCTCATTGTTCATTGGACACAGGAATTCCTCCTCGCATTATAACAAAAGGTCATAGGTTGATTCATACAGGTGGGCTGTGACAATTTCCAACTGCTCAGGTGGGTGGGAAACTAGGTTTCCCGCCGCATGGATAAGTAAGTGCAAATAATAGTAAATGGACATAAACTTCTTATGTCCATAACTATTCGCACGAGCGATTAATCTGCTTCTAACCAACACTGGATTATTGCTAATTAAATACTCTTCCGATGGATACTAAACACCACTGTATTACTCCTGTCTGACCCTTCGTATCAAACAATGAGGGATCTCTCTGTCCATGAACATGCTATATTAACCAAACTTTCAGATTCTATCAAAGGGACCATGATCTACAAAATACATTATATAGTAAAAATATGTTATGAACGAGTCGCCCGCTAGACGCACACAAACTCTACCGTAAATGCGCATATCGTGCGCCTGCGGGTGCACGCGACTGCGAGTATGCGCACGCACGGGAGAGTGTACGCATGCGCAGTGAGGACACGTATGAGGTGCAAATATGGCAGTGTGCATCGTGATATTTTTCTGACTTTGACAATATATATATATATAAATCGAAAAGTTATACCGGCACTCCAAATAATAAAGAGTTACTTTGCTGCGGTGCCCTCCTGGTCAAATGATGACTAAATAGGATAGAAGAATCGGCGGCACTCAAGCAGGCTGGTAGAAAGATGCAAAATAGTGTCCCTTTATTCGCCTACATGTTTCGGGGAAACTCCCCGTCCTCAGGGCTAGACAACAGTGAAAACCCACAAAAAGAACATTTATATACAACACAGACAAAGACATCAGTGTAATGATTGTACTCACCTGTCCTCACGGTGCTGCCGCCCGCCTGCACATGCTGCTCCCTTCCGCGTCGCCGGGCTGTGACGTCACGGTGCGCCGCGGGACGGGGAGGTTGTCATAGTAACAAGTAAAAACAAGATCGCAGGCTCCCACGTCTCTGTAGAGCCTGTAAAAAACATACATATGTAACATAAAACAGCACATTTAAAATACATAAATTTCACCATAAGGGAGAATATCATAATAGCCCCTATCGATCACTATATTATATGCAAGAACTATCCCACAAGTTAGCTACTTTAAAAGCTACTCTATAGTGGTATAGTATTCTGATACTGGAGACACATGATAATCCCAGTGCTGCGCTACCTCCCATATAGAGAATAACGTAAAAGTTCTAATTGGGTTAAAGAAAACATTGTAACCCCAGGTTTTCATTAAGACCACCAGGGGACAGCGTTCCCAGTCTAAAGATCCAACGTGACTCTTTTTGTAGAAGTAACTTATCCCTATTGCCACCCCTCAACATAATGGGGGTATGATCAATAAGGATAGCTCGAATGCTGGCCACCCCATGTTTTGCCAACAGGCAATGGCGAGCGAATGGCTGGTCACTGGAACCCTTCTCGAGCGCCTTTTTGATTGCGCTCCTATGGAGTGCCATCCTTTCCCTAAATTGTCGTATGGTCTTGCCCACATAGGCAAGACCACACAGACATGTGAGCAAATATATCACATGGGTTGTGGTACATGTAAGCCGATGTCTAATGGGTATTTTCTTGCCTGTTTGTGGATGATTAAAGGTAGTGCCCGTCTGCAAAGTATTGCAGATGGCACATCCCAGACACCTGTAGCACCCCATCTTGGGTCTAAGAAAATGAGCTTGATCAGATCTAATCATAGGAACACCTTTTTGAACTACCAAAGTTTTCACCCACTTGCTTTAAAGAAAGGTTTGCCGTACTCGCAGTTTCTGCGGGGTCGGCAAATTACGTCAGATCCTCAAGATACCATTAGGGCCCTTGATGAAATGCTGTTGAGGTTTACCCAAAGAGGTTACCCGATTAGGGAACTAGAGAAATATAAGGAGGCAGTACTCTGTATATCTAGGGAGCAATTGTTAAGCCCCAGGGTCTGCCAGGATACCAAAGCAGATAGATTACATGGGTAAGCAGATTTACTACATGTTCAAAGCGGTCAGTGAGTAAAGCTAAACAACTGTGGCCTATTATACAAACGGAGACAGCGTTGAGTAGTTTATCTAATACCAGATTATTACCTAGCCACACTAGGGGTAATAATATAGGGGACCACGTGGTTCGTCTTGATGTTACCAATATGATTAGATCTGATCAAGCTCATTTTCTTTGACCCAAGATGGGGTGTTATAGGTGTCTGGGATGTGCCACCTGCAATACTTTGCAGACGGGCACTACCTTTAATCATCCACAAACAGGCAAGAAAATACCCATTAGACATCGGCTTACATGTACCACAACCCATGCGATATATTTGCTCACATGTCCGTGTGGTCTTGCCTATGTGGGCAAGACCATACGACAATTTAGGTAAAGGATGGCACTCCATAGGAGCGCAATCAAAAAGGCGCTCAAGAAGGGTTCCAGTGACCAGCCATTCGCTCGCCATTGCCTGTTGGCAAAACATGGGGTGGCCAGCATTCGAGCTATCCTTATTGACCATACCCCCATTATGTTGAGGGGTGGCAATAGGGATAAGTTACTTCTACAAAAAGAGTCACGTTGGATCTTTAGACTGGGAACGCTGTCCCCTGGTGGTCTTCATGAAAACCTGGGGTTACAATGTTTTCTTTAACCCAATTAGAACTTTTACGTTATTCTCTATATGGGAGGTAGCGCAGCACTGGGATTATCATGTGTCTCCAGTATCAGAATACTATACCACTATAGAGTAGCTTTTAAAGTAGCTAACTTGTGGCATAGTTCTTGCATATAATATAGTGATCGATAGGGGCTATTATGATATTCTCCCTTATGGTGATATTTATGTATTTTAAATGTGCTGTTTTATGTTACATATGTATGTTTTTTACAGGCTCTACAGAGACGTGGGAGCCTGCGATCTTGTTTTTACTTGTTACTATGACAACCTCCCCGTCCCGCGGCGCACCGTGATGTCACAGCCCGGCGACGCGGAAGCGAGCAGCGTGTGCAGGCGGGCGGCAGCACCGTGAGGACAGGTGAGTACAATCATTACACTGATGTCTTTGTCTCTGTTGTATATAAATGTTCTTTTTGTGGGTTTTCACTGTTGTCTAGCCCTGAGGACGGGGAGTTTCCCCCGAAACATGTAGGCGAATAAAGGGACACTATTTTGCATCTTTCTACCAGCCTGCTTGAGTGCCGCCGATTCTTCTATCCTATATATATATATATATATATATATATAATTGCGAAAGCCCTCACTCACTCACTCACTCACTGACTCATCACTAATTCTCTTACTTCCCGATACGTTAGGAAGCTGAAATGTAACATCAGTATTCCTCAGGTGGGAAATAGGAAAAGTACATAATTAGAATTTTGATAAACCTCCCATAAGGGGATGAAAAGGAGGTTGACATAATGACGTCATTACCGATGCGTGGCTTGCGTTGTGTCAACGATAACGCCCAAACGGACATTCAGATCAAAATTTGGCTTGCACCTCCAGTGTGTAGAACTTCATAAACTACAAAAATGGTCCTGTCACTTTTTACCGTATGTCTCACTCATACACCTTTCAGACATATACAGCCGGGTCACACCCAGGAATGTGTACACAGGTGCTTCCCGGGTGTGACCCGGCTTGAGACCCCTTTCAGACTTGCGGCCCGACGTGGCATATTGCCACTGATGCTACAGGAGGCGGCGCTTGGAGATGATTATCTCCAAGCGCCGCCTCCTTCTATGCAGAGAACGGATACCGGGTCGCCTTGACCCGGCTTTCCCATTCACACTGCACGCATCCCAGGTTGATTCTGGCTTCAACCCAGGGCGCGACCTTGAATGAAATGTCAGGACGCTCAACCCTGGTTATTGCTTTAAGACCCTTTGAGACTAAGCAAAATCCCAGGTTGATGCGCATTCATGTGCAATAACCTGGGAAATTTTTCCTAGTCTGAAAGCGGTTATCACTCACTGACTGACTGACTCGTCACTAATTCTCTTACTTCCCGATATGTTAGGAAGATGAGATGTAACATCGGTATTCTTCAGGAGGGAAATAGGAAAACTACATAATCACAATTTTAATAAACCATCCCTAAGAGGATGAAAAGGGGCTGACATAATGACATCATTACTGATGTGTGACTTGCATTGCGTGAACGATAACGCCCAAACGGACATTTGGATCAAAATTTGGATTGCACCTCCAGTGGGTAGAATGTAATAAACTACAAAGATGGTCCTGTCACTTTTTACTGTATCTGCTACGGGTGCTCCTTGGGTAATGCCAAGAACCATGGATTAATATTTACTTACATTGAGATGTCTCAAATTTACATCTCTACAGATTTACCAAATTTTTCACACTCATTTATATTTACAACCGTGAAGATAAGAAACTCCCATGTGAAGAACGGGTAGAACAGCTAGTAAGTATTATGAGGTATGGGTGCCTGCATTATATGTCAGTGCCTCCCCCAACAGTCTGTAGCATGTCCCCCATCCCCTATTAGCAGGTCCCCCATCCATTATAATACCCATTATTACATCCCTCAGTCAATGACTGTAGTGATTATATGTCAGTGCCTTTAGTGTGACTCCATCAATGCCCCCCAGCCCTCCCCCATCCTCACTGATTGTAGCAGGCATTACAATCAGTGGGGGAGGGGGGGGGGCACTGATATACTGTATAATCAAGACAGTCACTGACTGAGGGATATAATATTGGGTATTATAAAATGATGTTATAAAATGTGGTCAGTGAGTGAGGGGAGATAATAAAGAGTATTTTAGGCGATGGGGCTTGCTACAATCAGTAACTCATATACTCTCATATACAGTCAGTGAGTGAGGGTGTAATAATGTGATATGGGCACCTGCTACATTCAGTGAGGGGAGCACTGATCTAACATGCAGTAACTGAGTGGTGTAATCAGGAGCGGATTGGGAATCAAAAGTGGCCCTGGAAAAATTTCGAAAAGTGGCCTCATGTGGGCGGCACCGAATCAACTGTAGGTGGAGCCAATACCAAAGTAGGCGGGATTAATACTTAAAAATGTAATGTACATGGAGTTACACCAACAAAAGGCAGAACATGTTATATTAGCTGGATGTAACACATTAAAAAGTTTAGAAAGTATTGTGTTGTAGAAGACAGAAGTAATTAAGAATTTAAAACTGGGGTGACATTTAATCCTCTGCACACTCACTAAATAAATTGTAAGGAAATTATAGCTACGTCATGCTACAGTATATTCTGTTACAGTGGTTCTCCAGCTGGGTCCTCACGGGGCACAAGCAGGGGTGCCACGGGATGTGGTCCAGGACCAAAACAGTGATAGGCAAAACCAGTGATAGTGGCTGCCAATCATAAAACATACAGACAATGAGAAGCACAACTCTGTGCACCACCACATAACTGAACTAAGGATATCATGTAAGCCCAATTTACCTAACTTAATATTTGTCAAATTATCAATAAGAAAATTTTGGACAAGGGGTGCCAAGAAAAAAAGCCTGATATTCTAATGCACTGTGATTCAAGCAGGTTTGTGAACTTTTGCATCACACAGTCCACATTGTTTAAGCAGCTTAGCATTAAATAACCTTCCTCCCCCTATTACAGAATAGCCCCCCTCAGTACAGAATACCCCCAAGACAAATTTCCATACATAGCATATACATAATCAACTACACATAGCCTATAAATAACCAACAATACATAGCAATATACATGGCATACCCCTAAAAAACCTGACACAGGGCAGGTTTTACCAAAGGATCATGGTACATCCCGTCACCTACCGCATTGATACTAATCGCATATGTACTAACATATGTGATTAGTATCGCAAAGGACAGCTCTCCCAAAAAGAGCTGTTCTTTATGATTCACTGCGGCTCCTGAATTTTCGAATCTATGACCCGGGAGTCCGTCTGCACATGCGCAGACAGGCGGCGGCCGTGGGGGATGCTGGGAGAGTTCAGTGAGAGAACCCTCCCACATGGCATTGCGGAAGAAACCCCATAGGCTTCTACAGGATAACGCTAGCGAAAGCTGGCATTACCCTGCATGGTGGACACCCAGCTCATGAAGGTAAGTATATATGAAAATTTGGTAAAAACCCTGAAAACAGAATGGACATAATATATAAATACCCAAGTATACATAGAATGTACATAGCATATACATAATTAACAGTACATAGCAACCTGCATAACATATACATAACTAGCTATATAACCAACACTATACAGAGCATATACATACCCTTATAGCCCCCCTGCCCCCTCAAAACAGATCTACATTAACCCTCCATCCGTGTATCCAGACAAGCAGACTTAGTCAATGGACCTGCAGCAATGGATCAGCTTTGTTATACCCCATTCACACCGCACAAATAACTCGATATCGACCCGGGTCGACACAGGTCAGCGTGCGGTGTGAGAGGGCCATGGCAGAATTCCCGGGTCGCCTGACCCAGTAATTCAACCTGGGAATAAACCAGTGTTATTCCTGGGTTGAATACCGGGTCAGTGGCAGTGTGAACGGTTTCCCGGGTCGATGTGACCCGGGACCCATTCACTATATAGGGAGAGGCGGCGCGGAGATGAGCTTATCTCCCAGCGCTGCCTCCGCCCCCTGCTGCTATGTCTCTTCTTTGCACTGTATGTTGTCTGCAGAGGCATAACAAGGCTTTTTGGAGCAAGATGAGAGGACCCAGAGTGAGAGAGAGAGTGTGGCACCAGAGATCCAGACACAGAGAGAGTGGCAGCAGGTACCAAGACACAAAAAGTGCTAGCAGGGAGAGAGAGTGTCAGCAGGGACACAGAGATGGAGAGAGTGACAGCAGGGGCATAG
Organism: Pseudophryne corroboree; assembly: GCF_028390025.1. Lineage (NCBI taxonomy): Eukaryota > Metazoa > Chordata > Amphibia > Anura > Myobatrachidae > Pseudophryne > Pseudophryne corroboree. The sequence goes on from NC_086453.1 coordinate 33,600,203, forward strand.
AGACAGAAAGAGTGCTAGCAGGGAGACAGAGTGTCAACAGGGACACAGAGACGGAGAGAGTGACAGCAGGGGCATAGAGACAGAAAGAGTGGCAGCAGGGAGACAGAGTGTCAGCTGGGACACAGAGATGGAGAGAGTGACAGCAGGGGCATAGAGACAGAAAAAGTGGCAGCAGGGACACAGAGTGACAGCAGGGACACAGACAAAGAGTGCCAGCAGCGACATAGCAGCAGGGATACAGAGTAGCGTCAGGGACAGAGAGAGGCAGCAGTAACATACATTAGGAACAAAGGCAGCAGGGATGTAGGGACAGAGAGAGAGGCAACAGGGACAGAGACACCAGGGACGTAGGGACAGAGAGAGGCAGCAGGGACAGAGGCACCAGGGACGTAAAGACAGAGAGAGAGAGAGGAAGCAGGGATGTAGGGATAGAGTGAGAGAGGCAGCAGGGATGTAGGGATAGAAGCAGCAGAGATGTAGGGACGAGAAGTAGCAGGAACATACAGTAGGGACAGAGGTAGCAGGGCATAGGGAGAGAGAGAGAGAGAGCAGAGATGTAAGGACAGAGAGACAGCAGTAACATTGAGACAGAGAGACAGCACTGATGTAGGAACAGAAACAGACAGCAGAGACATAGGGACAGAGAGAGGCAGCAGGGACGTAGGAACAGAGAGAAACAGCAGGGACATAGGGACAGAGAGAGGTAGCAGGGACGTAGGAACAGAGAGAAACAGCAGGGACATAGGGACAGAGAGAGGTAGCAGGGACGTAGGAACAGAGAGAAACAGCAGGGACATAGGGACAGAGAGAGGTAGCAGGGACGTAGGAACAGAGAGAGAAACAGCAGGGACATAGGGACAGAGAGAGGTAGCAGGGACGTAGGAACAGAGAGAAACAGCAGGGACATAGGGACAGAGAGAGGCACCAGGGACAGAGGCACAGTGATGGAGGGACACAGAGACAGCAGGGATGTAGGGACAGAGAGAGAGGCAGCAGGGACTTAGGGACAGAGAGAGAGGCAGCAGGGATGTAGGGACAGAGAGAGAGGCAACAGGGATGTAGGGACAGAGAGAGAGGCAGCAGGGATGTAGGGACAGAGAGAGAGGCAGCAGGAACATAGAGACAGAGATAGAGCGGTAATAGGGACAGAGAGAAAGAGGGAGCAGGGATGTAGGGACAGAGGGAACAGGGATGTAGTGACGAGAGGGACGTAGGGACAGAAAGAGAGGCAGCAGGGATGTATGGACAGAGAGGCAGCAGGCAATATGGACAGAGAGAGAGAGGAAGCAGGGACATAGGGACAGAGAAAGAGATGCAGCAGGGATGTATGGACAGAGGAGAGGCCGCAGGGAAGTATGGACAGAAGCAGCAGGGATGTAGGGACACAGAGGCAGCAGTAACATACAATACGGACAAATGCAGGAGGAACATACAGTAGGGACAGAGAGAGAGAGGCAGCTATTAGTGGTGACAATGGGTGTGGGGTGACAGGCTGCGAGTGGGGCTGCTGGGAATGGGGTGACAGGCTCTGATTGGGGTCAATGGGAGTGGGGCGACAGGCTGTGAGCGAGAAGGGGGTGTAGTGGGTTCGGGGTGACAGGCTGTAAGTGGGGGTAGTGGATATGGGGTGACAGGCTGTAAGTGGGGGTAGTGGATATGGGGTGACAGGCTGTAAGTGGGGGTAGTGGATATGGGGTGCCAGGCTGTGAGTGGGGTTAGTGGGAGTGTCATGACAGGCTGTGGGATGACCAGGAACAAAGCAGAGGACATGGGTGGAAGAGGAAGAGCAGAGAAAATAATACATTAAAAAAGCCGGATAAAAAAATATACTCACCTGAAATCTAAGGCTTCTGTGACTGGATCGCTCACCTCCGCCAGGGACAGGCAGCTGTCAGCAGTCGCCAGATTGTGTGGTGACCTCCATTCTGTGGCTATGCAGCTCCACCGAAGTTCTTCTTCCCCTGACACAGCTTAACACGCGGTGATGTCATCACAAGGGGCGGATTTAATTCATTAAAAGACATTGGGAGGAAGAGCTGCTCGCCCCACCCTACTTATGTCTTTGGTGGGGACAGAGAGAGAGAGGCAGTGGGGACAGAGAGAGACAGCAGGGACAGAGAGAGATAGCAGGGATATAGAGTGGCAGACAGGGACAGAGAGAGACAGTAGGGACAGAGAGAGAGCAGGGACAGAGAGAGAGATCAGGCATAGAGAGAGACAGCAGGTACAGAGTAAGAGAGACAGCAGGGTCAGAGACAGACAGCAGAGAGAGACATCAGGCATAGAGAGACATCAGGGTCAGGGAGAGAAAGCAGAGTCAGAGAGAGAGACAGCAGGGACAGAGCGAGAGAGACAGCAGGGACGGAGAGAGAAAGTAGGGTCAGAGAGAGACAGCAGGGATCGAGAGAGAGAAAGAGAGCATGGTCAGAGAAAGACAGCAGGGACAGAGAGAAAGAGAGCAGGGTCAGAGAGAGACAGCAGGGACCGAGAGAGAGAAAGAGAGCATGGTCAGAGAAAGACAGCAGGGACAGAGAGAAAGAGAGCAGGGTCAGAGAGAGACAGCAGGGACCGAGAGAGAGAAAGAGAGCAGGGTCAGAGAAAGACAGCAGGGACAGAGAGAAAGAGAGCAGGGTCAGAGAGAGACAGCAGGGACCGAGAGAGAGAAAGAGAGCAGGGTCAGAGAAAGACAGCAGGGACAGAGAGAAAGAGAGCAGGGTCAGAGAAAGACAGCAGGGACAGAGAGAAAGAGAGCAGGGTCATAGAGAGATAGTAAGGATAGAGAGCGCAGGGACAGAGAGAGAGAGGGAGAGCAGAGTCAGAGACAGTAGGGACAGAGAGAGAGCAGGGTCAGAGAGAGAGAGAGAGAGAGAGAGAGAGAGAGAGAGAGCAGGGTCAGAGACAGTAGGGACAGAGTGAGAGAGCAGGGTCAGAGAGAGAGAGAGAGAGACAGTAGGTACAATGTAACATTACCAACTTGCAGTAATGGGCCCTACACACATACCGTTCCGTCGCCGAGCTGCCCGACGGCGGATATGGCTGACGGGCGACCCGGCGGCAGGGGGAGTTGACGGGAGGAGTGAAGTTTCTTCACTCCCCCCGTCACCCGGCTCCATAGCACTGCATACTAATATGGACAATCTCGTCCATATTGGCCTGCATGCATAAGTGACGGGGCACCAACGATTAACGAGCATGGGGCCGTGCTTCGTTAATCGTTGGTGCCTCCACACTGCACGATATGAACGAGTTCTCGTTTATTAATGAGCGAGAACGTTCATATCGTGCATTTTATCTGCCAGTGTGCAGAGCCCTTAAGGAATTACGGTTCCGCTCTGCTGAAGTCTCCCAGTCAGTGCAGCCATGCATGGGGGATGCCGTGAAGGAGCGGGAGTCGGAACCTGTGGCTGCTTACATTCGCAGCAGTGTGAGGAGGTGGAGCCATAAGTGAGGAGAGAAAAGGGCAGTGTGCTGTGTGGTGTGACATGGCGGCTGCTGCTTCTGCACGTCAATTCAGCAAACATCTCCGGCCGAGGTCACTCACCCACACTTGTGGAGATGTCACACCTGCAGGACTGCTGCCTTCCCTCCCTCCCACCGGGAACCGCGGCGGCACAAACTGCTGATATGGCAGAAATTTAAAAGATCGGAGGCGGAGCAGTGGGAGGCTGACAGAGCTCTTCATTCAGTAAAAACCCTTGAAAGACGCTGCACAGGGTACACTGACCTGGCCGGCTGCACCCTCCACTGTCAGACCTGTCATGGCACCCAGGGCAAGCACCCTGCTCGTCCCACCCTGAAAAACACCTCTGGTTGTCTGTCCCTATTATTCACTTGTCCCCCCCTCTCCCCCCAACCAGATCTCCATTTATTTACCCAGACAGATCTCTATGCACCACTGGTACTGTAGCTCTGCAGGTAGCATGTCAGTCTACAGAAAAATGTCCTGCAAGCTGCAGTGCCAGCAGGGCCGTCTTAACAGCAGTGTGGGCCCCTGGGCACAACAATGCACTGGGGCCCCTACCTATCCTCCAGCGGTATGGGCTGGGGGTGCTATCAGCGGCAGCTTTGATGTCCCGTGGGCGGTAGGGGGTGTTCTATCTTCAGCACAGCATGTAGGACCTGGAGCAGTAATTTCTGCTAATTAATCCTTTACTGAACAGATGCGGCGGAGGGAACACTAAACTGTATAAGGGGGCATTGGGCTGAATGAAGGGGCCCTGGTACATGACTTCCAGGGTTGTAGGGGGTTTTTAATACGCAGGGGAGGGGCAGATAGTGGAGTGGGCTTAATATTCACCATTTTCCGGTGGGAGGGCAGCTTGCTTGACTGCAGATATCTCCAGTTCCTGGAAATAGATTTCTTAGCTTTGATGGGATAAAAACACTAGAGAGTTCCACCTTTCAGGAGGTTCTGGGGACTTGGGGATCAGAGTTCAGAAGCCAGAGCAATCCACCAATGACCATATAAAACTGCATACCAGGCATGTGGAGCTGGAGCAGGGACCAGCTGCTGGAAGGCTGATATCTCTGGTTATGGGCATAGTAGAGACAAGCTGCCAGTGTTCACCAAAAGGGGAGAGTCCCAGCTTTTGGAGTATACCTTCAGAAAAACTATAAGTCAAACAGAATCCGAGATATCTGTCTGGGAAGAGCAATTAACAGGCTTGGATGGGGACCACTGCTTTGAAGTCGGATATCTCTGGTTCCCCTGGCCCGATTTAAAAAAATCTGGTACCCCTGGAAAGAGGGGACCCTCAGATATCAGCCTAGGGCCCTTATACTCCTGGGGCCCTTGGGCAAGTGCCCATTGAGCCCATACGAAAAGACGGCCCTGAGTGCCAGTGGAACATAGAGATCTGTCTGAATGGAGCAATCAAGACAGACTCAATGGCCCCATTTCTTAAGTCCTGGCTGCTTCTTCCCTCCCTGTAGACAGGCCAGCGTCACATCACAGTGGTGGCCCAGGAGCACAGTGCAGAACGCGGTCAGAGTAGACTTATACTACTCACCTCTCCTGCACCGCGGCCGCACTGTCTACTCTCTTCCCTTTCCCCTGAGGTCTGCGCCAATGACGTTCGGCGCGCGGACCTCCTCTTCTTGTCAGCTGGGGTGGTGGGGGCCGAGCCTGTTCTCCCATCGGCTGACGGCCGCGGCCTCCATACACTGTGTAAACCGGGTCACCTGGGTGTGATGGGGGCGGAGCCTGCTCTCCCAGCGGCCGGTGGCCGCGTCATACTGATTTTACACAGTATCAGTGGGTGAAGCGCGGGGGGGCAGGGCCACATAAGACAGTCGGCCCCACACACTAGTCGGCCCACCGGTATTCTCCCCGGTAAAGACAGTGGCCAATCCTGCCCTGGGTGTAATATTGGAAATTAGAGGTGAGTGGATATGGTGCAATCAGTGAGGGGGGAAAGCAATATACTGTAATAGAATATAAGGAGGACAAACAACAAATAATGTATGTGACCAAGAGAGTCATTCCGAGTTGATCGCTTGCTGCATTTGTTTGCAGCGCAGCGATCAGGCTAAAAAACGGCAGTTCTGCGCATGCGTATACAGCGCAATGCGCACGGGCGACGTACGGCCACAACGACCGATACAGTTTTGCACAGGGTCTAGCGATGCATTTCAGTCGCACTGATTGCCGCAGAGTGATTGACATGAAGTGGGCGTTTCTGGGTGGCAACTGACCGTTTTCATGGAGTGTTTGGAAAAACGCAGGCGTGCCAGGGAAAATGCAGGCGTGGCTGGGCGAATGCTGGGCGGGTTTGTGACGTCAAATCCGGAACTGAATAGTCTGAAGTGATTGCAAGCGCTGATTAGGTTTTAAGCTACTCTGAAACTACACAAAAAAAATTTGTAGCCGCTCTGCGATACAACCGTTCGCACTTCTGCTAAACTAAAATACACTCCCAGTGGGCGGCGCAGTGGCGTAACTACTGCCCCCTCAGCCCTCGCGGTGGCTTGGAGGCGCAGGGCTGCGGGGGGCGCCGCCACTGATTTAGCGCAGATTGACATGCGGACGAGCTATCCGCATGTCAATCTGCTGTCTCCGTCCTTCCCTAGCTGCTGCTGTGAAGGAGGGACACGGAGGGCACAGCGCGCACCTCTCCTGTGTCCCTCCTGCGTCTCCGGCGTGTCTATTGAATGAAGTGCCCGTTCGTGAGCTCTGATTGGCTCATGAACCGGCACTTCATTTAACAGACACGCCGGAGACGCAGGAGGGACACAGGAGAGGCGCGCGCTGTGCCCTCCGTGTCCCTCCTTCACAAAACAGCGGGGGGAGCGGGGGGAGCTGTACCTGACACTGGGGGAGGGGGAGCATATTTGGCACTTGGGGGGGGGGCATATGTGGCACTGAGGGGGCATATGTGACACTGGGGGGTATATGTGTACCTGGCACTTGGTGGGGGCATATTTGGCATTGGGGGCATGTGTGTACCTGGCACTGTGGGGTAATATCTGGCACTGGGGGCATATGTGGCACTGGGAACACAGCCCTAGCAACAAGCATTACCCCCTAGCAACGAGCATGACACCCAGTGCATGAAACCCCTGGCAACGAGCATGACACCCAGTGCATGAAACCCCTGGCAACGAGCATGACACCCTGAGCATGAAAACCCCTGGCACCGTGCATGGAACCAAGAGCATGAAACCCCTGGCAACGAGCATGACACCCAGTGCATGAAACCCCTGGCAACGAGCATGACACCCTGAGCATGAAAACCCCTGGCACCGTGCATGGAACCAAGAGCATGAAACCCCTGGCAACGAGCAGGTAATTTAAAAGTAATTAGAAGCCTTACTGTAGGACTTAATGTGTAATGGGCATTGCGGTGTGTGGCATAATGTATCACGGACATTGCGGTGTGTGTCATAATGTGTCACAGGCATTACGGTGTGTGGCATACTATATCACGGACATTGTGGTATGTGGTATAATGTCTCAGGGGCATTGCAGTGTGGCATAATGTATAACGGGCATTGCGGTCTGTGGCATAGGGTATAACGGGCATTGCGGTATGTGTCACAGGCATTACGGTGTGTGGTATACTATATCACGGGCATTGTGTTATGTGGTATAATGTCTCAGGGTCATTGCAGACAGTGTGTGGCATAATGTATCACGGACATTGCGGTGTGTGTCATAATGTGTCAGGCATTACGGTGTGTGGTATATTATATCACGGTCATTGTGGTATGTGGTATAATGTCTCAGGGTCATTGCGGTGTGTGTCATAATATGTCACAGGCATTGTATGTGCTATAATGTATCAGGGGCATTGCAGTGTGTAGCATAATGTATAACGGGCATTGCGATTCCTGTCATAATGTGTCACAGACATTACGGTGTGTGGCATAATGTGTCGGGGGCATTATGGTGTGTGGCATATTGTGTCATGTGCATTATTGTGTGTGGCATAATGTCTAAGGGCCATTGCAGTATGTGGCATAATGTATACTGGGCATTACTATAAGGAGGAAAAATGACAAATAATGTAAGGGACATGAATCAGGATTATTTTTCTTTCCTGTGGTGGCCAACGTCTGGGCGTGCAGGTTGCAAAACTGGGGTATAAGGTAGTCTTTTCCTGCAATGCCACGCCCCTTCATGCAAAACCACGCCACGCACAGGTTCATCCCTTTACTAATGCCAATTATGGGGGATGGGGGGGGGGCACCAGAGAATTTTTTGGCTTGGGGGAGAAAAATTTCTAGTTACGCCACTGGGGCAGCGGCATAGCGTTTGCACGGCTGCTAAAACTAGCTAGCGAGCGATCAACTCGGAATGACCCCACAAGACAGGTAATGTACGTCTGGCTTCTGTCACATCACATACGGAAAAAAAGTGAGGCAGTGCCACATAATGGGCTTTATTCAGTCTTACACTTAATCATAATTTGTGATTTTATTAAAATTTTGCACGTCTTTCAATAGTGGTGCAGCCAGAATTTAGTGGGCCCCATAGCAACATTTTGAAGGGTCCACTACCCTAATACTTCTAGCGAGACACCTCTCTTCACAGCAGTGGTTCATTCATTTTCTGAACCAAAGCAGTGCCGTAATTCACAATATGCCACATTGTGGTGCTGCCACTTCATATTATGCCATATTGTGTTTTCCCAGTTCATATTGTGCCACACTGGAGTGCTCATAGTTCATACTGTGCCCCACTGTAGTGCTCATAGGCCCTCATTCCGAGTTGTTCGCTCGCTAGCCGCTTTTCGCAGCATTACACACGCTAAGCCGCCGCCCTTAGGGAGTGTATCTTAGCTTAGCAGAATTGCGAACGAAGTATTTGCAATATTGCGAAAAGATTTTTCTGTGCAGTTTCTGAGTAGCTCGAGACTTACTCTTCCAGTGCGATCAGTTCAGTGCTTGTCGTTCCTGGTTTGACGTCACAAACACACCCAGCATTTGCCCAGACACTCCCCCGTTTCTTCAGCCACTCCCGCGTTTTTCCCAGAAACAGCAGCGTTTTTTCACACACTCCCATAAAATGGCCAGTTTCCGCCCAGAAACACCCACTTCGAATCACACAACGATCACCAGAACGAAGAAAAAATCTCGTAATGCCATGAGTAAAATACCAAACTTCTTAGCAAATTTACTTGGCGCAGTCGCAGTGCGAACATTGCGCATGCGCAGTTTGCGGAAAATCGCTGCGATGCGATGAAAAAGAACGAGCGAACAACTCGGAATGAGGGCCATAGTTCATATTGTGCCACACTGTAGTGCTCATAGTTCATATTGTGCCACACTGTAGTGTTCATAGTTCATATTGTGCCACACTGTAGTGTTCATAGTTCATACTGTGCCACACTGTAGTGTTCATAGTTCATACTGTGCCACATTGTAGTGCTCATAGTTCATATTGTGCCAAACTGTAGTGCTCATAGTTCATATTGTGCCACACTGTAGTGCTCATACTTCATATTGTGTCCCACTGTAGTGCTCATAGTTCATACTGTGCCACATTGTAGTGCTTCTAGATCATACTGTGCCACATTGTAGTGCTCATAGTTCATATTGTGCCACACTGTAGTGCTAATAGTTCATACTGTGCCACATTGTAGTGCTCATAGATCATACTGTGCCACATTGTAGTGCTCATAGTTCATATTGTGCCACACTGTAGTGCTCATAGTTCATATTGTGCCACATTGTAGTGCTCATAATTCATATTGTGCCACACTGTAGTGCTCATAGTTCATATTGTGCCACACTGTAGTGTTCATAGTTCATATTGTGCCACATTGTAGAGCTCATAGTTAATACTGTGCCACACTGTAGTGCTCATAGGTCATATTGTGCCACACTGTAGTACTCATAGTTCATACTGTGCCACATTGTAGTGCTCATAGATCATACTGTGCCACATTGTAGTGCTCATAGTTCATACTGTGCCACACTGTAGTGCTCATAGTTCATACTGTGTCACACTGTAGTGCTCATAGTTCATACTGTGCCACACTGTAGTGCTCATAGTTCATATTGTGCCACACTGTAGTGCCCATAGTTCATACTGTGCCACACTGTAGTGCTCATAGATCATATTGTGCCACACTGTAGTGCTAATAGTTCATACTGTGCCACATTGTAGTGCTCATAGATCATACTGTGCCACACTGTATTGCTCATAGTTCATATTGTGCCACACTGTAGTGCTCATAGTTCATACTGTGCCACATGTAGTTCTCATAGTTCATACTGTGCCACACTGTAGTGCTCATAGTTCATATTGTGCCTCATTGTAGTGCTCATAATTCATATTGTGCCACACTGTAGTGCTCATAGTTCATATTGTGCCACACTGTAGTGTTCATAGTTCATATTGTGCCACATTGTAGTGCTCATAGTTCATACTGTGCCACACTGTAGTGCTCATAGTTCATATTGTGCCACACTGTAGTGCTCATAGTTCATACTGTGCCACATTGTAGTGCTCATAGATCATACTGTGCCACATTGTAGTGCTCATAGTTCATACTGTGCCACACTGTAGTGCTCATAGTTCATACTGTGCCACACTGTAGTGCTCACAGTTCATACTGTGCCACACTGTAGTGCTCATAGTTCATACTGTGCCACACTGTAGTGCTCATAGTTCATATTGTGCCACACTGTAGTGCTCATAGTTCATACTGTGCCACACTGTAGTGCTCGTAGATCATATTGTGCCACACTGTAATGCTCATAGTTCATAATGCTATATTACTCATCTTTCATACTGTGAAACATTACAGTGCCTCTAGTCAAGGCCGTAGATAGCCAAGCCAGGCCCTGGTAAAGGTGTGTGTGTGTGTGTGTGTGTGTGTGTGGGGGGGGGGCATGGCTTAACAAAGGGGCATGGTGATACCCTTTACTATTAAAATAATAATATAGAAATAAAATCCCTGCTTCCTACCTTACTTTATCAGGAACAGGGTCCCTTCCGTTCCGGCCAGCGCCATCTTCCCAGTGATGTTTGGGAAGATTATGCTGGCCACTAGAGAGCAAAGATTCTGACAAAGTGCCCGAGTCTTTGCTTTCTATGTGCGGCACCAACTTCTAGCAGATATCACCGGGAAGATGGCGCCGCAGACACCGGCAAAAGCGCAGGTCGCAGGTATACTGGGGGGGTATATCAGACCCGGGCCCCTTCAGGCCATTCCAGAAATTTGTACCTCCCCCCCCTTGACGCCACTAGCTCTAGTTCATATTATAAAACATTATAGTGCCCCCTTACCACTAGAACATCCGAATGGAATGTAACCTCATTCATTCCAGGCAACAGGCCAGATCCAATTGCTTAGCAGGCACTTCTGGTGCGGGGACCTCTAAACCTAAGGGACCCACAGCAATGGCACTCCCTGCACCCATTAGAGCTATACCCATATCTGTGACCTACTCACAGTCAGCCACATGTGCAAGACCACAGTGACTCCCTCCCCTTATCGTAGCTGGCTGAGATGAGACTGCACTGCAACTAGAGACTAGGGGGTAATTCAGATCTGATCGCAGAAGCAAATTTGTTAGCTAATGGGCAAAACCATGTGCACTGCAGGGGGGGGGGGGAGAAATAACATGTGCAGAGATAGTTAGATTTGGGTGGGTTAAATTGTTTCTGTGCAGGGTAATAAATACTGACTGCTTTATTTTTACACTGCAATTTAGATTTCAGTTTGAACACACCCCTCCCAAATCTAACTCTCTCTGCACATGTTACATCCCGCCCTGAAAACACTTGGGAATGCCTGCGTTTTCCCTGACACTCCCAGAAAACAGCCAGTTACCACCAAATGGACTCTTCTTGTCAGTCAGCTTGCGAATGGCTGTGCAGTCTAAATTTTTGCACCAGCTTGTCGCTGTTTGGCCATGCCTATTGTTGTTTCATGTTGCGCGTGCGCATTGCGGTGCATACACATGTGCAGTCTATTGATAATTGCCCGTTGTGCAAAAAACGCACAGCAGCAATCAGGTCTGAATCAGGCCCAATGCCCACATAATGTCCCCAGTATAGTGCCAGATACACCTATGCCCCCAGTATAGTGCCAGATACACCTATGCCCCCATAGTGCCAGATACACCTATGCCCCCATAGTGTCAGATACACATATGCCCCCATAGTGCCAGATACACCTATGCCCCCAGTGCCAGCAGTGGCGTAACTTCTGCCCCCCAGCACCCCGCCGTGGCATGGGGGCATTGCCAGTCCAGATTTTGAGTGACAAGCTTGGCCTGGCTGACAGATGGATTTGCCGGCCAATTAGATTGAGGTGAGGGTGGAGCGTCTCCAGTGAGTTGCGGCTTATCATGTATTTGTGTGGGCATGGCAGGGCGCGGAGACCGAGTGAGGAGAAACGGAGGCTGTTAGTGTAGCCCGCACTCCCTCCGTATGGGCCGCCACACATGAAGACATTGCCACCAGGGCCGGTGCTAGGGTGTTCAGCGCCCCCCTGCAAACTATAAATTTGCGCCCTCACATACTTTACAAAGGAACAGTGCGCGCCTTTGGTGCACACCGAAAAAGGAGTGTGGTCTTACACGAAAGGTGCATGCCCACACAATAGTACCCCCATTTCAAATTACGCCACAGTAGCACAATCTTATTCACATAACACCACACGTAGTAGTGCTTCTTATACACAAAATCCCCCCTGTAGTAGTGCCGCTTACACAAAATCCCCCCTGTAGTAGTGCCGCTTACATAAAATCCCCGTGTAGTAGTGCCGCTTACACAAAATGCCCCCTTAGTAGTGTCGCTTACACAAAATCCCCCCTGTAGAAGTGCCGCTTACACAAAATCCCCCTCTAGAAGTGCCGCTTACACAAAATGCCCCTGTAGTAGTGCCGCTTACACAAAATCCACCCTGTAGTAGTGTCGCTTACACAAAATCCCCCCTGTAGTAGTGCTGCTTACACAAAATGCCCCTGTAGTAGTGCCGCTTACACAAAATACCCCTGTAGTAGTGCCGCTTACACAAAATCCCCCCTGTAGTAGTGCCACTTACATAAAATCCTCGTGTAGTAGTGCCGCTTACACAAAATGCCCCCTTAGTAGTGTCGCTTACACAAAATCCCCCCTGTAGAAGTGCCGCTTACACAAAATCCCCCTGTAGAAGTGCCGCTTACACAAAATCCCCGTGTAGTAGTGCCGCTTACACAAAATCCCCCTGTAGTAGTGCCGCTTATACAAAATCCCCTTGTAGTAGTGTCGCTTACACAAAATCCCCCCTGTAGTAGTGCCACTTACACAAAATCCCCGTGTAGTAGTGCCGCTTACACAAAATGCCCCCTTAGTAGTGTCGCTTACACAAAATCCCCCCTGTAGTAGTGCCGCTTACACAAAATCCCCTTGTAGTAGTGCCGCTTACACAAAATGCCCCTGTAGTAGTGCCGCTTACACAAAATCCACCCTGTAGTAGTGTCGCTTACACAAAATCCCCCCTGTAGTAGTGCTGCTTACACAAAATGCCCCTGTAGTAGTGCCGCTTACACAAAATCCCCCTGTAGTAGTGCCGCTTACACAAAATCCCCTTGTAGTAGTGTCGCTTACACAAAATCCCCCCTGTAGTAGTGCCACTTACATAAAATCCCCGTGTAGTAGTGCCGCTTACACAAAATGCCCCCTTAGTAGTGTCGCTTACACAAAATCCCCCCTGTAGTAGTGCCGCTTACACAAAATCCCCTTGTAGTAGTGCCGCTTACACAAAATGCCCCTGTAGTAGTGCCGCTTACACAAAATCCACCCTGTAGTAGTGTCGCTTACACAAAATCCCCCCTGTAGTAGTGCTGCTTACACAAAATGCCCCTGTAGTAGTGCCGCTTACACAAAATCCACCCTGTAGTAGTGTCGCTTACACAAAATCCCCCCTGTAGTAGTGCTGCTTACACAAAATGCCCCTGTAGTAGTGCCGCTTACACAAAATCCACCCTGTAGTAGTGTCGCTTACACAAAATCCCCCCTGTAGTAGTGCCGCTTACACAAAATGCCCCTGTAGTAGTGCCGCTTACACAAAATCCACCCTGTAGTAGTGTCGCTTACACAAAATCCCCCCTGTAGTAGTGCTGCTTACACAAAATGCCCCTGTAGTAGTGCCGCTTACACAAAATCCCCCCTGTAGTAGTGCTGCTTACACAAAATACCCCTGTAGTAGTGCCGCTTACACAAAATCCCCCCTGTAGTAGTGTCGCTTACACAAAATCCCCCCTGTAGTAGTGCCGCTTACACAAAATCCACCCTGTAGTAGTGTCGCTTACACAAAATCCCCCCTGTAGTAGTGCTGCTTACACAAAATGCCCCTATAGTAGTGCCGCTTACACAAAATCCACCCTCTAGTAGTGTCGCTTACACAAAATCCCCCCTGTAGTAGTGCTGCTTACACAAAATGCCCATGTAGTAGTGCCGCTTACACAAAATCCACCCTGTAGTAGTGTTGCTTACACAAAATCCCCCCTGGAGTAGTGCCGCTTACACAAAATGCCCCTGTAGTAGTGCCGCTTACACAAAATCCACCCTGTAGTAGTGTCGCTTACACAAAATCCCCCCTGTAGTAGTGCTGCTTACACAAAATACCCCTGTAGTAGTGCCGCTTACACAAAATCCCCCCTGTAGTAGTGCCGCTTACACAAAATCCCCCCTGTAGTAGTGTCGCTTACACAAAATCCCCCCTGTAGTAGTGCCGCTTACACAAAATGCCCCTGTAGTAGTGCCGCTTACACAAAATCCACCCTGTAGTAGTGTCGCTTACACAAAATCCACCCTGTAGTAGTGTCGCTTACACAAAATCCCCCCTGTAGTAGTGCTGCTTACACAAAATACCCCTGTAGTAGTGCTGCTTACACAAAATGCCCCTGTAGTAGTGCCGCTTACACAAAATCCACCCTGTAGTAGTGTCGCTTACACAAAATCCACCCTGTAGTAGTGTCGCTTACACAAAATCCCCCCTGTAGTAGTGCTGCTTACACAAAATACCCCTGTAGTAGTGCCGCTTACACAAAATCCCCCCTGCAGTAGTGCTGCTTACACAAAATACCCCTGTAGTAGTGCTGCTTACACAAAATGCCCCTGTAGTAGTGCCGCTTACACAAAATCCACCCTGTAGTAGTGTCGCTTACACAAAATCCACCCTGTAGTAGTGTCGCTTACACAAAATCCCCCCTGTAGTAGTGCTGCTTACACAAAATGCCCCTATAGTAGTGCCGCTTACACAAAATCCACCCTCTAGTAGTGTCGCTTACACAAAATCCCCCCTGTAGTAGTGCTGCTTACACAAAATGCCCCTGTAGTAGTGCCGCTTACACAAAATCCACCCTGTAGTAGTGTCGCTTACACAAAATCCCCCCTGTAGTAGTGCCGCTTACACAAAATGCCCCTGTAGTAGTGCCGCTTACACAAAATCCACCCTGTAGTAGTGTCGCTTACACAAAATTCCCCCTGTAGTAGTGCTGCTTACACAAAATACCCCTGTAGTAGTGCCGCTTACACAAAATCCCCCCTGTAGTAGTGCCGCTTACACAAAATCCACCCTGTAGTAGTGTCGCTTACACAAAATCCCCCCTGTAGTAGTGCCGCTTACACAAAATGCCCCTGTAGTAGTGCCGCTTACACAAAATCCACCCTGTAGTAGTGTCGCTTACACAAAATCCCCCCTGTAGTAGTGCCGCTTACACAAAATGCCCCTGTAGTAGTGCCGCTTACACTAAATCCACCCTGTAGTAGTGTCGCTTACACAAAATCCACCCTGTAGTAGTGTCGCTTACACAACATCCCCCCTGTAGTAGTGCTGCTTACACAAAATACCCCTGTAGTAGTGCCGCTTACACAAAATCCCCCCTGTAGTAGTGCCGCTTACACAAAATCCACCCTGTAGTAGTGTCGCTTACACAAAATCCCCCCTGTAGTAGTGCCGCTTACACAAAATGCCCCTGTAGTAGTGCCGCTTACACAAAATCCACCCTGTAGTAGTGTCGCTTACACAAAATCCCCCCTGTAGTAGTGCCGCTTACACAAAATGCCCCTGTAGTAGTGCCGCTTACACTAAATCCACCCTGTAGTAGTGTCGCTTACACAAAATCCACCCTGTAGTAGTGTCGCTTACACAACATCCCCCCTGTAGTAGTGCTGCTTACACAAAATACCCCTGTAGTAGTGCCGCTTACACAAAATCCCCCCTGTAGTAGTGCCGCTTACACAAAATGCCCCTGTAGTAGTGCCGCTTACACAAAATCCACCCTGTAGTAGTGTCGCTTACACAAAATCCCCCCTGTAGTAGTGCTGCTTACACAAAATACCCCTGTAGTAGTGCCGCTTACACAAAATCCCCCCTGTAGTAGTGCCGCTTACACAAAATCCACCCTGTAGTAGTGTCGCTTACACAAAATCCCCCCTGTAGTAGTGCCGCTTACACAAAATGCCCCTGTAGTAGTGCCGCTTACACAAAATCCACCCTGTAGTAGTGTCGCTTACACAAAATCCCCCCTGTAGTAGTGCCGCTTACACAAAATGCCCCTGTAGTAGTGCCGCTTACACTAAATCCACCCTGTAGTAGTGTCGCTTACACAAAATCCACCCTGTAGTAGTGTCGCTTACACAACATCCCCCCTGTAGTAGTGCTGCTTACACAAAATACCCCTGTAGTAGTGCCGCTTACACAAAATCCCCCCTGTAGTAGTGTTGCTTACACAAAATCCCCCTGTAGTAGTGCCGCTTACACAAAATGCCCCCTGTAGTAGTGCTGCTTACACAAAATCCCCCCTGTAGTAGTGCTGCTTACACAAAATCCCCCCTGTAGTAGTGCTGCTTACACAAAATGCCCCTGTAGTAGTGCCGCTTACACAAAATCCACCCTCTAGTAGTGTCGCTTACACAAAATCCCCCCTGTAGTAGTGCTGCTTACACAAAATGCCCCTGTAGTAGTGCCGCTTACACAAAATCGACCCTATAGTAGTGTCGCTTACACAAAATCCCCCCTGTAGTAGTGCCGCTTACACAAAATGCCCCTGTAGTAGTGCCGCTTACACAAAATCCACCCTGTAGTAGTGTCGCTTACACAAAATCCCCCCTGTAGTAGTGCTGCTTACACAAAATACCCCTGTAGTAGTGCCGCTTACACAAAATCCCCCCTGTAGTAGTGCCGCTTACACAAAATCCACCCTGTAGTAGTGTCGCTTACACAAAATCCCCCCTGTAGTAGTGCCGCTTACACAAAATCCACCCTGTAGTAGTGTCGCTTACACAAAATCCCCCCTGTAGTAGTGCCGCTTACACAAAATGCCCCTGTAGTAGTGCCGCTTACACAAAATCCACCCTGTAGTAGTGTCGCTTACACAAAATCCCCCCTGTAGTAGTGCTGCTTACACAAAATACCCCTGTAGTAGTGCCGCTTACACAAAATCCCCCCTGTAGTAGTGCCGCTTACACAAAATCCACCCTGTAGTAGTGTCGCTTACACAAAATCCCCCCTGTAGTAGTGCCGCTTACACAAAATGCCCCTGTAGTAGTGCCGCTTACACAAAATCCACCCTCTAGTAGTGTCGCTTACACAAAATCCACCCTGTAGTAGTGTCGCTTACACAAAATCCCCCCTGTAGTAGTGCTGCTTACACAAAATACCCCTGTAGTAGTGCCGCTTACACAAAATCCCCCCTGTAGTAGTGTTGCTTACACAAAATCCCCCTGTAGTAGTGCCGCTTACACAAAATGCCCCCTGTAGTAGTGCTGCTTACACAAAATCCACCCTGTAGTAGTGTTGCTTACACAAAATCCCCCTGTAGTAGTGCCGCTTACACAAAATGCCCCAGTAGTAGTGCCGCTTACACAAAATCCACCCTGTAGTAGTGTCGCTTACACAAAATCCACCCTGTAGTAGTGTCGCTTACACAAAATCCCCCCTGTAGTAGTGCTGCTTACACAAAATACCCCTGTAGTAGTGCCGCTTACACAAAATCCCCCCTGTAGTAGTGTTGCTTACACAAAATCCCCCTGTAGTAGTGCTGCTTACACAAAATGCCCCCTGTAGTAGTGCTGCTTACACAAAATCCCCCCTGTAGTAGTGCCGCTTACATACATTTTGCCCACACAGTCACACAGCTACACACACACACACACACACACACACACACACACACACACACACACACACACACACATACAGATACACACACACACACACACACACATACATACATACAGATATACACACACACACACACACACACTTTCTGAAGCTCACTCACTCTCTTTACATTTTCTTACCAAAAGGAAGTCTGGCTGCCCGGAGCTGTCCATCCTCCTGTTCCTCCTCATGATCAGCCTGGTCCAGTGCTGCTCCGCCCCTCGATTCCATGTAGCCCCCCCTTTTCGGGTCTTCCTCCAGAGTGTGCTGTCACACAGTCAGGGAACGGGAGAGGAGGCTGAAAGCTGCCGGCGCTGCTGCCTGACACAGTGTGACAGGCACAGCAGCCGGCAGCAGCAGCAGCAGGGGGACAGGTGGCGCAGCAGCGGGGATACAGAGCGCCTCTCCTGCCTGGCGCCTACCTGCACTGCATCCCTTTGCTGAGCGGGTAGCGCCGGGCCTGATTGCCGCCCTGCCTCTTGGTAAGTGAGAGATGGAGTGGAGGCAGCGCTGTTAGTGTTAGGGCAGGCAGGGTGAGCTGCAGTGTACAGTCCGGTCTCGCGACTCCAACCACCCGGGAAGACATTGCCGCTGCCACGCCTGGTGAGTGAAAGACCAAGCGCAGGCAGGCTGACAGGGCAGGGTGAATTGTGGGCCTGTGGCGCAGTCCGATCCGCGACTCCCACCACCCGGGAAGACATTGTCGCTGAGACTACAGTGTCACTGGGGGCATATGCGTTTCTGGCACTATATTTTTATCTGGCACTGTGGGGGGAAATCTGGCACTGGGGGCATATGTGGCAATGAGAGCACAGCCCTAGCAACAAGCCTTACCCCCTAGCAACGAGCATGACCAAGTGCATGAAAACCCTGGTAACGAATATTACCCCCTGGCAACGAGCTTGACACCCAGCACATGATACCCCTGGCAACAGGGGCGTCAGAACGTTTTTCAGTGGGGGGGGGCAAGATAAAATCTCAATTTGGCGCCCCTAATTTATGGCCACCTTAGACAGGTCACTAGTACCTGTACGAAACTTTATGGAGTAGCAGTGAGTGAGTGACCCCTTATATACATTATGTCTGGTAGCTCCCTTACACACAATATGCCCGGTAGAGGGCCTAATTCAGATCTGATCGTAGATGTGCTAAATTTAGCACATCTACGATCAGTTTCTCAGACATGCGGGGGACGTCCAGCACAGGGCTAGTTCACCCAGCATGTCTGGCTCCCCCCCCCCCCTGCACGGGTGTGAAAGCATCACATAGCGGTGATGATTTTGCACCTGGCTAGTATCTCCCTTCCAACGCAGCCGCCGCGGCCCGCCTCCGCAACGGACCGGACACAGCTGCGTTGTCTGGATAGCACCCATCCAACGGTGTTCTTACGCCGTTGGCGCGCCCTCTCCTGCCCCGCAACCACCTCTTTCTCTCAATCAGGCAGAGGTGATCGCAGCCCAGAGATGCTGTCAGCATGTCACTGGGCTACCGGGGTGCGTGCGCACTCCACAAAAAGGATTCAGACTGTGATCACTGCCGCTGCAGCAATCCAGTCTGAATTACCCCCAAAGCTCCTTATATACATTATGTCTGGTAGAGCCTCTTACACACATTATGCCTGACAGAGCCCATTCTATACACTGTAGAGCAGGAGTGGCCAGACTTTTGGAGTCGGCGATCTACTTTGAAAGCTAAAAAGCTTTTGTGATCTACCTAGGAGGAATAATAGCATGCGCCTGCGGCGCGCGCACAAAAAAGGGGCGTGGTATAACAAAAAGTGGGTGTGGTATAACAAAAAGTGGGCGTGGTATAACAAAAAAAGGGCCGTAGCCTTGCTGCACAGAGTGTAATGACTGTCTCGCACGAAATAACACATTGGCCCCCACAGGTAAAAACCTCAAACACATATGCCCCCACAGTGCCAGATACACATATGCCCCCACAGTGCCATGTGCCCACAGTGCCAGATATGCCCCCACAGTGCCAGATACAGATATGACCCCCAGTGCCAGATATGCCCCCACAGTGCCAGATACAGATATGACCCCCAGTGCCAGATATGCCCCCACAGTACCAGATATAACCCCACAGTGCCATGTGCCCACAGTGCCAGATACAGATATGACCCCACAGTGCCAGATATGCCCCCACAGTGCCAGATATAACCCCACAGTGCCAGATACAGATATGCCCCCACAGTGCCAGATACAGATATGCCCCCACAGTGCCATGTGCCCACACTGCTAGATATGCCCCCACAGTGCCAGATTACAGATATGCCCCCACAGTGTCATGTGCCCGCAGTGCCAGATATGCCCCCATAGTGCCAGATATGCCCCCACAGTGCCAGATTACAGATATACCCCCACAGTGCCATGTGGCCGCAGTTCCAGATATGCCCCCAGTGCCAGATATGCCCCCAAAGTGCCAGATATGCCCCCACAGTGCCAGATTACAGATATGCCCCCACAGTGCCATGTGCCCGCAGTTCCAGATATGCCCCCAGTGCCAGATATGCCCCCACAGTGCCAGATATGCCCACACAGTGCCAGATATGACCCCACAGTTCCACATATGCCCCACATTGCCACATATGCCGCCACTGTGCCATGTGCCCGCAGTGCCAGATATGCCCCCACAGTGCCAGATATGACCCCACAGTCATAGTGCCAGATATGACCCCACAGTGCCACATATGCCACCACTGTGCCATGTGCCCGCAGTGCCAGATATGCCCCCACAGTGCCAGATATGACCCCACAGTGCCACATATGCCCCACATTGCCACATATGCCGCCACTGTGCCATGTGCCCGCAGTGCCAGATATGCCCCCACGGTGCCAGATATGCCCCCACAGTGCTCACCGTGCTGTGTGGAGAGCGCAGCGCGCGCTTCTCCTGCCTGCCGTCCTGCCCCTCAGTCTGATCTCCGGCGGTGATGGCAGCGTGTATAGCTCAAATCAGGCGCCGGTTCGCGAGCTCTGATTGGCTAACGAACCGGCACCTGATTTGAGCTATACACTCCGCCGTCACTGCCGGAGACCAGACTGAGGGGCAGGACGGCAGGCAGGAGAGGCACGGCTTCGGGTGGCTGGGCAGCGGATCGCGATCGACTGGTCGCATGTCCGCGATCGACCAGTCGATCACGATCGACTGTTTGGCCACCCCTGCTGAAGAGTGTCCCCAGTGCCAGATATACATATGCCCCCAGAGCCAGTTATACATATGCCCCCAGAGCCAGATATACATATATGCCCCCAGAGCCAGATATACATATATGCCCCCAGAGCCAGATATACATATATGACCCCAGTGCCAGATATACATATATGCCCCCAGTGCCAGATATACATATATGCCCCCAGTGCCAGATATACATATATGCCCCCAGTGCCAGATATACATATATGCCCCCAGTGCCAGTTATACATATATGCCCTTAGTGCCAGTTATACATATATACCCCCAGAGCCAGATATACATATGTCCCCAGAGCCAGATATACATATATGCGCCCAGTGCCAGTTATACATATTTCCCCAGTGCCAAATATACATATATACCCCAAAGCTAGATATACATACAGTATATGCCCCCAGAGCCAGTTATACTTACATGCCCACTGCACATATCACTGATAAATGCCCATATATATATATATATATATAGACACACATATGTATATATATATATATATATATATATATATGTGTTCCTATAGGCAGATATACACAAGTTCCCAGTGCCAGATACATAAGTGCCCCATGACTCACATACATATGTCCCCAGTGCCAGATAAACATATATGCCCCCCAGAGACAGATATACACATGTCCTCTCAGCGTCAGGAACACATACCCCCATAGGACGTTGGCTGGCCGGGCATTTTCAGTCTCTCCCCTGCGACGTCCGCCTCCTGCCCCAGCAAAGCTTGCGCATATGTAATGAGCGGCTTGACGTCATGCCGCTCAGCCGCTCATCACATATGCGTGATCATGACAGTGACAGTCAATTATTTGCGGTCCGCGGCTGAAGCACCCTTTATGTGCGGCGCCTATCTCAGCCGCGTACTGTGGCAGCAGGCGCCTCTCTCATGTTTGGGGGGAGCGAGCTGCCCCCTTGCCCCCCCCATTCCGACGCCTCTGCCTGGCAACAAGCATAACACCCAGCACATAAAACCCCTGGCAAACGAGCATGACACCGTGACCATGAAAACCCCTCGCACCGTGCATGGAACCAAGAGCATGAAACCCCTGGCAACGAATATTACCCCCTGGCAACGAGCTTGACACCCAGCACATGATACCCCTGGCAACAAGCATAACACCCAGCACATAAAACCCCTGGCAACGAGCGTGACACCATGACCATGAAACCCCCTGGCAACGAGCAGGTAATTTAAAAGTAATTAGAAGCCTTACTTTAGGGCTTAATGTGTAATGGGCATTGCGGTGTGTGGCATAATGTATCACGGACATTGCGTTGTATGTCATAATGTGTCACAGGCATTACGGTGTGTGGTATACTATATCACGGGAATTGTGGTATGTGGTATAATGTCTCAAGGGCATTGCAGTGTGTGGCATAATGTATAATGGGCGTTGTGGTGTGTGGCATAAGGTATAACGGGCATTGCGGTATGTGTCACAGGCATTATGGTGTGTGGTGTACTGTATCACAGGCATTGTATGTGCTATAATGTCTCAGGGGCATTGCAGTGTGTAGCATAATGTGTCACAGGCATTACGGTGTGTGGCATAATGTGTCAGGGTCATTACGGTGTGTGGCACATTGTGTAATGGGCATTATTGTGTGTGGCATAATGTCCAAAGGCCATTGCAGTATGTGGCATAATGTATACTGGGCATTACTATAAGGAGGAAAAATGACAAATAATGTAAGGGGCATGAATCAGGATTGTTTTTTTCCTGTGGTGGCCAACGTCTGGACGTGCATGTTGCAAAACTGGGGTATACGGTGGTCTTTTCCTGCAAAGCCACACCCATTTATGCAAAGCCACACCCATTTCAGCAAGGCCATGCCCCCTGTATAGGCGCGTGCAGATTCATCACTTTAGTAGTGGCAATTATGGGTGTGTCGGGGGGGGGGGCGCCAGAGAATGTTTTGGCTTGGGGGACAAAAAATTCTAGTTACACCACTGAGTGCCAGATACACCTATGCCCCCAGTGCCAGATACACATATGCCCCCAGTGCCAGATACAGATATGCCCCCATAGTGCCAGGTACACCTATGCCCTCATAGTGCCAGATACACCTATGCCCCCATAGTGCCAGATACACCTATGCCCCCAGTGCCAGATCCAGATACACATATGCCCTCAGTGCCAGATACAGATATGCCCCCATAGTGCCAGATACACCTATGCCCCCAGTGCCAGATACACCTATGCCCCAGTACCAGATACAGATATGCCCCCAGTGCCAGATACAGATATGCCCCCAGTACCAGATACACATATGCCCCCAGTGCCAGATCCAGATACACATATGCCCTCAGTGCCAGATACACCTATGCCCCCAGTGCCAGACACAGATATGCCCCCAGTGCCAGACACAGATATGCCCCCAGTGCCAGATCCAGATACACATATGCCCTCAGTGCCAGATACACCTATGCCCCCAGTGCCAGGTACACCTATGCCCCCAGTGCCAGACACAGATATGCCCCCAGTGCCAGATACACCTATGCCCCCAGTGCCAGACACAGATATGCCCCCAGTGCCAGATACACATATGCCCTCAGTGCCAGATACACCTATGCCCCCAGTGCCAGACACAGATATGCCCCCAGTGCCAGACACAGATATGCCCCCAGTGCCAGATCCAGATACACATATGCCCTCAGTGCCAGATACACCTATGCCCCCAGTGCCAGGTACACCTATGCCCCCAGTGCCAGACACAGATATGCCCCCAGTGCCAGATACACCTATGCCCCCAGTGCCAGACACAGATATGCCCCCAGTGCCAGATACAGAAATGCCCCCAGTGCCAGATACAGATATGCCCCCAGTGCCAGATACAGATATGCCCCCAGTGCCAGATACACCTATGCCCCCAGTGCCAGATACAGATATGCCCCCAGTGCCAGATACACCTATGCCCCCAGTGCCAGACACAGATATGCCCCCAGTGCCAGATACAGATATGACCCCAGTGCCAGATACAGATATGCCCCCAGTGCCAGATACAGATATGCCCCCAGTGCCAGATACACCTATGCCCCCAGTACCAGATACAGATATGCCCCCATAGTGCCAGATACACCTATGGCCCCAGTGCCAGATACACCTATGCCCCCAGTTCCAGATATGCCCCCAGTGCCAGATACACCTATGCCCCCAGTGCCAGATACACATATGCCCCCAGTGCCAGATACAGATATGCCCCCATAGTGCCAGGTACACCTATGCCCTCATAGTGCCAGATACACCTATGCCCCCATAGTGCCAGATACACCTATGCCCCCAGTGCCAGATCCAGATACACATATGCCCTCAGTGCCAGATACAGATATGCCCCCATAGTGCCAGATACACCTATGCCCCCAGTGCCAGATACACCTATGCCCCAGTACCAGATACAGATATGCCCCCAGTGCCTGATACAGATATGCCCCCAGTGCCAGACACAGATATGCCCCCAGTGCCAGATCCAGATACACATATGCCCTCAGTGCCAGATACACCTATGCCCCCAGTGCCAGGTACACCTATGCCCCCAGTGCCAGACACAGATATGCCCCCAGTGCTAGATACACCTATGCCCCCAGTGCCAGACACAGATATGCCCCCAGTGCCAGATACAGATATGCCCCCAGTGCCAGATACACCTATGCCCCCAGTGCCAGACACAGATATGCCCCCAGTGCCAGATACACATATGCCCTCAGTGCCAGATACACCTATGCCCCCAGTGCCAGACACAGATATGCCCCCAGTGCCAGACACAGATATGCCCCCAGTGCCAGATCCAGATACACATATGCCCTCAGTGCCAGATACACCTATGCCCCCAGTGCCAGGTACACCTATGCCCCCAGTGCCAGACACAGATATGCCCCCAGTGCCAGATACACCTATGCCCCCAGTGCCAGACACAGATATGCCCCAAGTGCCA
Organism: Pseudophryne corroboree; assembly: GCF_028390025.1. Classification (NCBI taxonomy): domain Eukaryota; kingdom Metazoa; phylum Chordata; class Amphibia; order Anura; family Myobatrachidae; genus Pseudophryne; species Pseudophryne corroboree. The sequence goes on from NC_086453.1 coordinate 33,624,949, forward strand.
GATACAGATATGCCCCCAGTGCCAGATACAGATATGCCCCCAGTGCCAGATACAGATATGCCCCCAGTGCCAGATACACCTATGCCCCCAGTGCCAGATACAGATATGCCCCCAGTGCCAAATACACCTATGTCCCCAGTGCCAGACACAGATATGCCCCCAGTGCCAGATACACCTATGCCCCCAGTGCCAGATACAGATATGCCCCCAGTGCCAGATACAGATATGCCCCCAGTGCCAGATACACCTATGCCCCCAGTACCAGATACAGATATGCCCCCATAGTGCCAGATACACCTATGGCCCCAGTGCCTATGGCCCCAGTGCCAGATACACCTATGCCCCCAGTTCCAGATATGCCCCCAGTGCCAGATACACCTATGCCCCCAGTACCAGATACACCTATGCCCCCAGTGCCAGATACACCTATGCCCCCAGTGCCAGATACACCTATGCCCCCAGTACCAGATACACCTATGCCCCCAGTACCAGATACACCTATGCCCCCAGTGCCAGATACACCTATGCCCCTAGTACCAGATACACCTATGCCCCTAGTGCCAGATACACCTATGCCCCCAGTGCCAGATACACCTATGCCCCCAGTGCCAGATACACCTATGCCCCCAGTGCCAGATACACCTATGCCCCCAGTACCAGAAACAGATATGCCCCCAGTACCAGAAACAGATATGCTCCCAGTAGAGCTGCTCACCGCCGCCGGGCTCCTCTGCGGCTGTCACCACTGGCTGCCGCCGGGCTCCTCTTCTTATACCACCGCTGCCAGGATCCTCTTCTTATGTCAGCGCTGCTGGGCTCCTCTTTTTATGTCACCGCCGGCGGGGTCCTCTTCTTATGTCACTGCCGCTGGGCTCCTCTTCTTATGTCACCGCCGCCGGGCTCCTTTGACGCTGGCTGCCGCCAGGCCCCTCTCCTCCTGACACTGTCGCCGCGCACCTCTACTGCCGCACCATCTCAAATATGGCGCCAGTTAACCGGTGCCTGATTTGAGTAATATGAACGCCACCCTTAAGAGTCTGGTGCCCTGCGTGGCTGCTCCTAAGGAACATGCCTCGAGCCGGCCCTGACACAATGAGTCAACACCATATGGTCGACAGGTTGACAGGTTCAAATGGTTGACGCAGCATATTGAAAATTTTTTTTTTTTTCACATCTTTTTCGTACTTTACCATCTACATGGACTGTGAATGGTAATAGAAACCTGGGCCAAGTGTAGCGGAGCGAGGCACCTTGCCCGAAGAATGGTGAGCGAAGCATGCCATGCGAGAGGATGTTGTGCACTAATTGGGGATACATGTGCTGTAAGATAAAATTCAACACGAAACCCCCATAATTTCTGTGTCGACCTTTTGACTGTTGACCTATTATAACATAACCACATGAGGCACATGCCTAGTGGCGGCACTTGGATGCTTGTGTTGGTAATGTCAGCTTGAAAATGTACCAGTAGCTGTTAAATATTTCCACTATACTGTACCATACGCCACCACGAATGGGGTGTAAGCAAGAAGGACATGCACATACTGCCCTCGTAAGCTGTCCTACTTAGTAAGTATGTACACATAGGTGGTCATTCCGAGTTGTTCGCTCGGTAATTTTCTTCGCATCGCAGCGATTTTCCGCTAACTGCGCATGTGCAATGTTCGCACTGCGACTGCGCCAAGTAAATTTGCTATGCAGTTAGGTATTTTACTCACGGCATTATGAGGTTTTTTCTTCGTTCTGGTGATCGTAATGTGATTGACAGGAAGTGGGTGTTTCTGGACGGAAACTGGCCGTTTTATGGGAGTGTTTTAAAAAACGCTGCCGTTTCTGGGAAAAACGCGGGAGTGGCTGGAGAAACGGGTGAGTGTCTGGGCGAACGCTGGGTGTGTTTGTGACGTCAAACCAGGAACGACAAGCACTGAACTGATCGCATTGGCAGAGTAAGTCTCGAGCTACTCAGAAACTGCACAGAGAAGTCTTTTCGCAATATTGCGAATCTTTTGTTCGCAATTTTGATAAGCTAAGATTCACTCCCAGTAGGCGGCGGCTTAGCGTGTGCAAAGCTGCTAAAAGCAGCTTGCGAGCGAACAACTCGGAATGAGGGCCATAATCAAAAATGTCACTGGATTTTTTTATTATTATTCCATTAAATTGTCTATCATCAAATGATTATAAACAATGACCCTGAGCAGTGTAAGTGGTGAACAGGGGGGACGTTTTCACCGTATCCGGTCTCTAGGTCGACCACGCTCGGGTCAATATGCATTAGGTTGACCACTATTGGTCAACATGAATTAGGTCACCATGGTTTCTAGGCCGACATGGTTACTAGGTCAACATGACAAAAGGTCGACATGTGTTTTTCACAATTTTTTTCATTTTTTTGAACTTTTTCATACTTTACAATCCACGTGATCTACAATTGGGAACAGTAACCTTGCCGCGTGCCGCGGTAGTGGAGCAAGACACCTTCGCAAGCCATGCAAGGGGACACGTTGCACTAATTGGGGTTCCCTACGGAGAAAGCGACACAAAAAATCGTAAAAAAAACACATGTCGACCTTTTTCTCATGTCGATCTTGCTTATGTCGACCTAATGCCCGTGTCGACCTATTTTAGGTGTCGACATAGTTACTGTCGACCAATAGTGGTTGACCTAGACACTGTCAACCTAAGTGTGGTCAACCATATGAGCCACACCCCTCCTCACCAAATCATTCTGACAATGGAGCATGGCTACTAAGGACGCTGCGATGATGGGTGACTGTTGCTGGTTGCTTTTTGGAGAGATCAATGAGACTGTGGGCCTAATTCAGTCCTGATCGTGGATGTGCTAAATTTAGCACATCTACGATCAGCTTCCCTGACCTGCGGGGGGACGCCCAGCACAGGGCTAGTCCGCCCCGCATGTCAGGCCCTACCCCTTTGCACAAGAACAAAAGCATTGCACGGCGGCGTGCGCATAGCGGTGCATATGTGTAGCAAGGGCCAGTGTACTCGTGCGGTCACTGGCCCTGCTAATAGCATGCGCGTCCCTCCTCACCTGGGACGGCCCGGCGCCGTCCCATGTGGCCGGAGTTAGTGCGGGCTTCGGGCGGTGCTGGGGACCGGATCTGGTCCGGTCTCCACCTGCCCCGCTGAATGCAGAGTTCGGCAGCGGGCGTGGGGGCGGCGGTGCATATCCACCGCCGCTCCACACGGGTGACGGCGGCGGGCCTGCATCCTCCGGGACGCAGACCCCGCCAATTGCCGCCCGGCATTTTGAATTTGGCATTTTGAACTGGCAGCCAATCGGGAGTGGCGGCGGCGAGCCAATCCTGGCTCGCCGCGTCATAGCTCCGCCCCCCGGCACTGGCTTGCATTAGCCAGCGCCGGGCGCGAGGGCTCAGAGTCGTCGGCTGGGAGGGAGCAGCGAAGAGCTCCCGAAGACGGAACCGAGACCACGGCGCCGGAAGTCCTGGAGGGCGGCGGCACGTGCAAAAGAGCTGCTACACACCGCCGCCCGCCGGGTTAAGTCGTCGGAAGCCCTGGGCCAGCGGTGTGCAACGCAAAAGAGCTTGCACCGGCCACCACTGCCCAGGTGAAGTCTCCAGGAAGCCCGGAGGTGGTGGGAGCCATCCCGCCTCCGGCGAAGACAACGCGGTGGGCGTGGCCGGACCAGGCTTGGTCCTGCCGTGGCCCTTTGGACGGGTAAGTGCAGGTGCCCCCACCCCCACCCCTAGACCACCAGGGATCGGGCATTAGGCCCGTGGGCATAGTCAGGCCCTTCCGGCCTGTGGGCATAAAGTCGGGCCCTCCTGGCCCGTGGCACAGTTGAGCGGGCATTAGGCCTGAGGGCACATAGTGAGCACTAGGCCCATAGGGATAGTCAGGCCACTGGCCTGTGGCACCAGTAGGCGGGCACTAGGCCCGTGGGGCAAAACAGGCACTAGGCCTGAGGCAACATAGGCAGGCCCGTGGCCTGAGCAGCAGAGGGCGCAAGGCCCCATTACCCCCCAGATAGGCAGCCATAGGTAGGGGGCCTCCAGGGCAAGGAAGCCCAACACAATTGTGTGCAGCTGAAGTCGGCGATAGGCCGCAGGTTGCTGAAGTTGGCGATAGGCCGCAGGTTGCTGAAGTCGGCGATACGCCGCAGGTGTGTTAAGTCGGCGCTAGGCCGTGGTATCCCTGAATCCGGTGCTAGGCCGTAGGGTGTGTAAGTCGGCGATACGCCGCAGGTTGCTTAAGTCGGTGCTAGGCCGCGGTTTGCATAAGTTGGCGCTACGCCGCATGTGTGATGAGTTCTCAGTTTTCCCTACAGCCAGGCCGCCATGCAAGGTAGGCTGTCGGAAGTACGCGTTGGTGAGTACCACAAGGTTGAAACAGTATTACGGTGTCATGCTATAACCTCTGTATAAGTGTCTCTCCGTCATAAAGCGAAAGCAGTGCCACGTTCCGTGGGCTGTATTGTGTGTTCTCTTCCAGGAGTAAAGAAGAAGGGCCAGTCGTCTGGCGGAAGCCGAGTATATAGCTGGTGAGCATAAAGGTGTTTCGTGTGTGTTCGTGGTGTGTGTTGTCCCTCCCCCACCTCCCCTTTGGGCGTTTTCGTTCAGGGTCGCCCCTGGTGCTCCGCACCACTACGGGGGCACCCAGTCTGAGGCCACAAGTGCCAATGATGACCATTCACTCAGCCCAGTGTAGGCCACCCCAGCAGTGTCCCCCCCCCCCCCCCCATTCGTTTCAGGTGACCCAGGAAGTTCTTCTCCGTGTTTGAACGTGTGCCAGTATCGTCTGAGCTACCTCGACGGACTGAAGGTGGAGGACGGGAGGCGTGAGGTACGTAGGCTGGTAAGTGAGCGATGCGAACTTTGTTCCCCATGGCCCCACCCCCGTGCGCAATTTTGGCATTTTTTTAATTGATTGCTACGCAGCAAACAACGGCAGCTAGCGATCAACTCGGAATGAGGGCCATTGTTCCTTTGTTTACTGATTGTCAGCTCTGCAGTCACTTTACTTTCCTCTGGCTGTTCCACTTACACACTCACACAGTCCAGCCTATGGTGACACATATCCTTCGGCTATGTGTTACAGTCACATGAGAGGTTACACCAGGTTTATTTTAGTAAATGTCAACCTCCTGGAGAATACATTTTAGATTCATCACAAATATTAACCCACGCTGAAGTTTTCTCCTGCCAGATACATGTTCTGAAGCCCAGCACTAACATACGTACAGTTTATTGTTACACGCTAAGGGCAGCATGTAGCACCGAGTCTGCATTACGTCATCATTTTCCTGCGCACTTCACTCCTGCAGTTATGGGATATATATTTACTCTCCTCTGTATCTCAGGCCTTCTGTCTGCTGGTGAGTATTATTATACAGGGAGTCACTATAATGCTTTCACGTGAAACTAATGTGGTATTTTTGATAATTATTTGGTATTTTTTGGTAATTATTTGTTGATTGTGTGCTAAATATATCTTTAACTGAAAATGTAATTATTCTGTTCTTCTATTTCATTGTATTCAGCTAGAATGATGCTTAACTCGCTTTTGTCCTAAAGTTTGTATAGTGTTCCAGAGGAAGCAGGGAGCAACTAGATACTAAATACCCAACTTTAAAAAGATTGTTGTCTTTCATGGTGTTAAATATGGTTTTAAGGGCCTGATACAGAAATGTAAGCAATACCAATATGTGCATTGTTGAGCAATTATCGGCTGAACACGCAAATGTGTCACGGTCGCACTGTGCACTGGACAAGGGCCCTCATTCCGAGTTGATCGCTCGCTATAGATTTTCGCAGCACAGCTATCATGGTAAAACGGAGCTAATCTGTGCATGCGTATGCACCGCAATGCGCACGCGCGTCGTACGGGTACAACGAGCGACGTGATTTTGCACAGGTTCTAACGACGCTTTGAGTTGCAGTGCCGAACGCAGGGAGATTGACAGGAAGTTGGTGTTTCTGGGTGTCAACAGACCGTTTTCTGGGAGTGTTTGGAAAAACGCAGGCGTGTCCGGGCGTCTGCTGGGCGGGTATCTTACGTCATTACCGTGTCACTCGTCGCAGCAATCATCGCACAGAATAAGTAACTACAGGGCTGGTCTTGTTCTGCACAAAATGTGTTTGCTGCCGCTCTGCTGCACAGGTGTTCGCACTCCTGCAAAGCGAAAATACACTCTCCGTGGGCGGCGACTATGCGTTTGCATGGCTGCTAAAAGTAGCTAGCGAGCGATCACCTCAGAATGAGGGCCATGGTACCTTAGCAATGCTGCACACAGTGAGTATTCGCACAGTTATTGACAGCCAGGTACTGTTTAGGGAAGGAGATGGCGAGTGGTGACAAAACGCAGGCATGTTGTGACAGATTTTGGGGTGTATCTCAGACTACAATTGCAATCCAATAAGTGGATCCCAAACATTTTTGAATCACAGCGCCCTAGAGGATGAGAATTTTTTTCACCGCACCCCTAAATTTCTTATTGAGAAATTTACAACGATAAATTAAATTAAGTAAATTGTATTTGGATGTCAACCATAGGTTTAATTGAGTGCTGAGGGACAAGATTTCCTTCTGTGGGGGGGGGGGAGGGAAATAAATTTACTTTAGCAGGAAAAAATGCTTTATATAAATACTCATTTCTTTTAATAGATCCTGTGATAGCATAAGTAATAGGACAACAATGGTACACATTATAGCACACAGTATGAGCAGAAATTCACATTATAGCACACAGTATGAGCAGAAATTCACATTATAGCACACAGTATGAGCAGAAATTCACATTATAGCACATAGAATGAGCCAAAATTCACATTATAGCACACTGAATGAGCCAAAATTCACATTATAGCACACTGAATGAGCCAAAATTCACATTATAGCACACTGTATGAGCAGAAATTCACATTATAACACACGGTATGAGCCGAAATTCACATTGTAACACACTGAATGAGCCGAAATTCACATTATAGCACACTGAATGAGCTGAAATTCACATTATAGCACACAGAATGAGCATAAATTCACGTTATAGCACACTGTATGAGCAGAAATTCACATTATAGCACACGGTATGAGCAGACATTCACATTATAGCACACTGTATGAGCCAAAATTCACATTATAGCACACGGTATGAGCCAAAATTCACATTATAGCACACAGAATGAGCCCAAATTCACATCGTGTGTGCTCTACCACCTGATCATTTCCCATTTTAAAACAGATAGCTACAAGGCATGCCAGTAAATGCGCAATTCTTTCCGCCACCTTCCACATCTGTTCTGTTTCTGCTGACGGGCGTAGTATCATCATTTTAGCTCGCTACCCCTGGGGTAGCGAGGTGCCCTAACGCTTTACGCAGCTAAACCTGATTACTATGGGCGCGATATGCACGATAACGGGGATCACTTTAGAAAGGAGATTGGGCGTGATGTATCATTTGAATACTGCCCTTGATGTCAGCATTTAACTGCTACATCCTGTACAGTTTTTTGTTTCCCACTTACATTTGAATTGGTATGACAATTTTCAGAAGGGTTAAATGCACCAGCTTGGGAAGTATGGATGGTGTAATGGTTAGCATCACTGCCTCCCAGCACTGAGGTCATGGATTCGATTCCCACCATGGCCCTAACTGTGTGGAGTTTGCATATTCTCCCCGTACTTGCGTGGGTTTCTTCCGACAATCCAAAAATATACGGGTAGGTTAATTGGCTCCCAACAAAATTAACCCTAACGTGAATGTGTGTGTGTGTACATGTGATATAGAGTGTAAGCTCCACTGGAGCAGGGACTAATGTGAATGGGCAAAATATTCTCTGTAAAGCGCTGTGGAATATGTGTGCGCTATATAAATAACTGATAATAAATTAAATATACATTGTACACCTGAAGCAATTCATTCAGCATGTACTTATGGAAATAGATGAAAATTATGCCATTATTATTATTTGCTACCTATTTATAGCGCATGTTTGTTTTATGCAAAACATTCCAAAGAATATTGAATCATTCACATCACTCTTGTCCCTTCGGAGCTTACAGTCTACGGTCCCAAGCACAGACACACACACACACACACACACACACAATTACACACGCACACAGACACACACCCAAAGACACACATGAATGTATGCTGGGACAGCAGAAATTTTTGGCTTGAACTCTTAGAGATTCTGCATATTTAATGCCTCCAATAGTTCCGGGTAGCGTATCCCAGGATCCTCCCTCCTCACAAAACACCCCTGCAGCCAGAGATACGACTACATCACTCTGTCACCACAGTCTGCTTAGATGCAGCTACACAGCCTCATAATGGGATCTCTGATCATAGTAACTTGCATCCTCCTAACACTTGCATCTATGGGTGAGTAAATGTCTCCCTGGTTCCAGGTTACTAACAGTGATATTTGTTAACTGTTTTTTTATTTTTTATTTTTACCCCAAGGCATCATCTCATACTGTATATATGCTCCTCTATCTATCTATCTATCTATCT